>NC_133024.1:51261250-51562500 GCF_048771995.1 Taeniopygia guttata
TTGTAAGGGAGGGCTTCCCAGTCTCCGACAGGTGTTTTTTTTTTCTTTTGTTATTTTACCAGCCGCGAGGGTTGTGACACGCCTTAACATCGACATAATGGGTGCAAAAATGTCTGTGTCACAGGAGAGAATTTATGTTCAAACCCTAGGAATTTTAGTGGGGGGAGGGAAGAAATGTAAAAAATCAGACATGAAGCGTTTTGCACGGTGGCTTCTGCAGTCTTTCCAGGACCTGTCGCAGGAAAATTTGTACCAAGTCCAATTCTGGGACCGAGTGGAAAAAGAAATTGCCCAAAAGGAGGATCAGTCCCTCTCAATTTTTATCCACTTGGCAATCCAATTGAAGAATATTGTTAAAGATAACTGCGAAGGGAAGCCAGAGCCTTCCTGGTTCCGCTGCCTCCCAAGCCCCCCAAATCCCCCAAAACCCCTCTCCTATCCCTCTCTCCCTAGCCCGGGGATTCTCAGACAGGCATCCCGGCAAAACGAGCCGCAGGCAGATTCTGGCCTCTCTGTTAACCCCCAGGCTCCATCGCAGGACGATGCTGGCATCGCCCTGCACCCTTCCCCTCCCCAAACTTCCTCTCGTTGCAAAGTTGTGAGTTTTAAAACCCCAGATCCCTGCCCCAGGGCACAAGATGGAGGCGACCACATGGCATCCCCCTCCCCCTCCCTGCATTCTTTGTCTCCTAACGACCCCCTCCGCCCTACAGCCAACCCCTCCCACTCCCGAGACTTCTCCACCCACCCCTCCCCTCCACCCTCTTCTGGCACCTCCCCTAATGAATCATTCAGCAGTCCTCCCTCCGACCCCGCCCCTGCGGGTGAGATAACACCAGCCACACCCCCTAGCCCTGGTCCTGCCTCCGCCCTCGGTTCCCACGACCCGCCCTCTGGTTCCCACACCTCGGATCCCGAGGGGGGGGGGGGGGGGAGGAGGAGGGAGGGGGGGAGGGGGGAAGCCGCGACCTGCCGCAACCCCCGCTTGCCTTTTCTGCCGCACCAGTCACCTACACCCCGCGGCAGAGGGGCAGACCCTTGGCACAGTGGACCCCTATCCCACAGGCTGTAATTAGAGATGTTTGCAAAGCCCAAAAAGACTTTGGTCGGGAAAGTGAATACTTTAGGGGACTTTTAAAAGTCACACTTTCCTCCAATGAATACGTCCCTGCTGACATCCGCGCTCTGTTTTTGTGCTTGCTTAGTCAAGCTGAGTTTTTGGTATGGGAATCCGCATGGAGGCGGGAGGTACGGGATGCATTACCGCAACTTTGGGCAAAAGCCGAGACCTCCTCTGACACTGATGGAGGCATGTTGACCATTGACCACCTGTGCGGGATAGGGGATTGGGACGTGGCAACAACACAGGCTGAAAAGATTCCAAGGGGGGCATTGGCAGCAACTGCCAATGCGGCAGAAAAAGCATTTCTTAAGTTAAAACCCCGTGGTCCTGTTGTTAACTGTTTTTCTATTAAGCAGGAGACACAGGAATCTTTCATTAGTTTCGTAGACAGGTTGCACAGGGCAGCTGAATCGCAGGTGCCAGAGGACGGATTGAGGCAGGGCATGGTGAAGCAGATCGCCCTGCAGAACGCCAACGAGGCCTGCCGACAGGTGATGCTGAGCCTGCCCCTTGACCCAGAGCCAACACTCCAAGACATGCTGGACGTGTGCGCTCGAAGGGTCACCCTGCCTTCAAAAGACCCTCCGGGGACACCCCAAACGCCATCACGGAGAGTCTCCTTTGCCGAAGCCCATATGCCATCCGCGGCTCCGGCTCCTGCACGCCGCTTCACTGGGCCACCACCCAAAGGCTACCATCCAGGACGGCCCTGCAACCTGTGCAATAAGAAAGGACACTGGGCATCTCACTGCCCCCTCAAAGAGGACTTCTTGCGTTTTAAAAAACAGCAGCAAGGGCAAGGTGCCTCCAACTCAGGGGAACATTCAAAAAACTGATTTCCCAGCGCAGTCCCTCCCTGCGTGAGGACACAAATTTGGTGGGAAACATAACATCAGGGGGCAGGAGGGACAACACATTAGCATACCCACCTGAGGACAATAACTCTAATACCAAACATGACATTTCTGGAGTGCACAATAGGGGAAAAAGAGCTGGTGAACCAGCCTGCGTGGGAGGAGTTGGGAATTTCATCTCACAGGCATGGCTTGGTCGGGACCCCGACCATCCCAGGCCCATCCTTAACACCCAGTCCAACTTCTCTCCATACAGGTTGGCCCTAACCGAACCCCTACTGCTCAGGGACAGCAATTGGCACTTTGTCACAGTGGACACACAGGACCCAGGGACCTGGAGAAAACTCCACAGTAAGTACATCGTCCTTGGGGACACAAAATACACGCCACTCGACATCACTATCGCACCCAATTTGACACCTGCAAACCCTAAACATCTGGTGCTGTGGCTGCACTGTGCTCACCCGCCAGTCTACCTTCCCAAAGGGCAAATCATTGCCCAAGCCATACCTGTATCTGGGGCCCCTGTCTACCCAGAAGACCTGTGGAGGAAATCCGCAAAGCAGATCTACGAGGTGTGTCAGGCCCAGGTAATTGGGAAGGATAGACCCAAAACTGAGTGTTACATGTGGAACGGCGGTGAGCACAAGTGGCTTAACGGCCTCTTGGACACAGGGGCAGACGTCACAGTCATTCCCTTACGGGATTGGCCGTCGCGTTGGGAGTTGCAGGACATGGCTGGACACATTCAAGGTGTCGGAGGGGCACAATTGGCAAAACAGTCAAAAAACATCATCAAATTTGAGGGGCCAAACAGACAGACAGCTTACCTGCGTCCGTTTGTTCTGGATTACACGGAGCCCCTGTGGGGAAGGGACCTGATGGCCCAGTGGGGGGTCTCATTGACCATTCCTACCCCCCAGGTTTTTCGGGCAGCGGTCACTGAGGAGCGTCCTACCCAAAAGTTAAATTGGCTCTCTGATGTTCCAATCTGGGTAGAGCAGTGGCCGCTCAATAAACAAAAATTGAAAGCGCTCCAAAAACTCGTGGCAGAACAACTTGCCAAGGGACACATCCAAGAAACAACATCTCCTTGGAATTCCCCCGTCTTTGTCCTGAAAAAACCAGGCAAAGACGAATGGTGGTTGCTCCACGACCTCCGAGCCATCAACAATGTGATCGAAAATATGGGTCCACTCCAACCAGGGATGCCGTCCCCCACAATGTTACCCAAAGATTGGGAATTGGCTGTGATTGACATCAAAAATTGCTTCTTTCATATCCCCCTCCACCCAGACGATGCACCACGTTTTGCCTTCTCGGTTCCGTCCCTTAACCGAGAAGCCCCAATGGAGCGGTACCATTGGCGAGTATTGCCACAGGGCCTCAAATGCTCGCCCACCATTTGCCAGCGGTATGTAGCTTCATTGCTGACCCCAGTCCGTACAGCCACCGAGGGCGTGATCATCCAACATTATATGGATGACATCTTGATTTGTGCTCCCAATGACGATCTCCTTACACACGCGCTTAACCTGACAACCGATGCGTTGGTTGCTGCAGGGTTCGAGCTGCGAGAAGATAAGATTCAAAAGATGCCACCCTGGAAGTACCTGGGCTTGGAAATTACCAAGCGGACTATTACTCCGCAAAAATTGGCCATCAAAAACAAAATTCAGACCCTAGCAGACGTCCAGCAGCTGTGCGGTTCTTTGAACTGGGTGAGGCCATGGCTAGGCATTACAAACAGAGACCTAGCCCCTCTTTTCGATTTATTGAAAGGCGGGGAGGAGCCGAGTTCTCCCAGGGAACTCACCCCAGAGGCCCAAGCAGCTTTGATTAGGGTCCAGGAGACAATGTCTGCCAGACAGGCCCACCGGTATGATCCGGACCTGCCTTTTAAATTCATCATATTGGGCAGGCTGCCACACCTCCATGGTGTGATATTTCAATGGACAGACACCCCAAGGAAGGGCAAGGGCCAAGACCGAAGGGACCCACTCTCCATCATAGAATGGGTCTTCCTAAGTCACCGTCGGTCCAAGAGAATGACAAGGCCACAGGAGTTAGTAGCGGAACTGATCCGCAAAGCAAGAGCTCGGATCAGAGAGTTAGCTGGATGTGACTTTGAATGCATTCACATTCCCATCAAATTGGAATCAGGCCAATTCACCAAGGCCATGCTAGAACATCTGTTACAGGAAAACGAATCCCTGCAGTTCTCTCTAGACAGCTACACAGGCAAAATTTCAGTTTTGAGACCAGCCCACAAAATTTTTGAATCAGAAATTCAATTCGCATTGTCCATCAAACAAATTCAGAGCAAAAAGCCACTCAAAGCCTTGACAGTTTTTACAGACGCGTCCGGGAGTTCCCACAAGTCTGTAATAACTTGGAAAGACCCCCAGACGCAGCAGTGGGAGACAGACATTGTGGAGGTGGAAGGCTCCCCTCAAATAGCTGAGTTGGCTGCCGTCGTCAGGGCCTTTGAGCGATTCTCTGAACCCTTTAATTTGGTAACTGATTCGGCATATGTAGCTGGTGTAGTGTCTAGAGCACAGGACGCTGTTCTACAGGGTGTGTCCAACGAAGCCCTGCACAAGTTGCTCTCGAAACTGATTAAGCTAGTCTCCCACCGAGAGCAACCCTTTTATGTGATGCATATCAGGTCACATACCAACTTGCCAGGGTTTTTGGCCGAGGGTAATCGGCGTGCCGATTCTCTCGCTGCTGCCCCGGCTCAGGTAGCTCCGCTCCCAGATAAGTTCCAACAGGCTAAGATCAGCCACCAGTTTTACCACCAGAATGCGCCCGGGCTGGTCCGGCAGTTCCACCTCACTCGTGACCAAGCCAGAGCCATTGTGGCCACCTGCCCATCCTGCAAGTCGCTCCCCCTACCATCGGTGAGCTCAGGGGCAAACCCTAGGGGTCTGAGGTCCTGCGAGGTATGGCAGATGGACGTTACTCACATCCATTCCTTTGGGAGGATGAAGTACGTCCATGTCTCCGTGGACACTTTCTCTGGGGCAGTCTTTGCTTCTGCCCACGCAGGGGAGAAGGCCAAAGACATTGAAAAGCATCTGATACAGGCCTTTGCTATGCTGGGCGTCCCTAAATTGATAAAAACAGATAATGCCCCCGGGTACACATCCAAGGGATTTGTCAGCTTCCTGCAGCAATGGGGAATAGAGCACAAAACTGGCATCGCATATTCCCCGACAGGTCAAGCAGTGGTGGAACGGACTCATCAGAGTCTCAAACGCATGCTGAAACAGCAAACACCAACTATGAAGGTGGAGTCCCCCCAAGTTCGGCTCGCGCGTGCCCTCTTTACACTGAATTTCCTAAATTGTTCTTTTGAGAATCTCAACCCACCAGTCACCAGGCACTTTAACAACCACGAGCTGAGCAAGGTTAGGGAAAAACCACCAGTGATCATCAAAAATCCAGAGACTTGGCAGCTGGAAGGGCCCCATGAGTTAGTTACCTGGGGACAGGGATACGCTTGCGTGTCCACGCCCTCAGGACTGAGATGGGTCCCGTCCAAATTTGTCCGGCCATATGTCCCCAAACACCAGACTGGTAAAAAAAAGGATCCTCAGGTGAAGCATGCAGCCCTCCGCAGACGGAGAAAGTCTCCCCCCATCCTTTTTGACTCAGCACCTTCTCTTTCAGAGCCTTCCCTTTCACCATGCAGTTCCCTGGACTCACCTTTCCCTTTTGATTTAAACCTCCCCTCCCCAGAATGCTGAATTATGATGCTGTTAACATTCATTGTACTTATTATGAGTTTTAGTAATGTTTAAAGGTTTAAAGGTCATCAATTCCACCGTGCACATCGACCACGCAGTCTTCACCGCCCCATCAGAGCTGACATCTGCTCAACACAGACAGCCAGAGAAGAACCGAGCAGACATTGGGTTCAACGATGGGGAAAAAGACTGTAAAACCTCCCATTTAAGTTATTTTCCGTTCTTTTCTTTTGAAAAACAGAAGAGGGAGTTGTGAAATTGTGTTATTATATGTTCTATTATGTGTAAGGTCATTCCATGTATCCCCCCGCACTCTGTAAGTGACCTCCCGGGTTCTCCCATTTCCCCCCGCGGTCTGCCTTCCCGAGGAAGTGCCGAGTCATTTTGTTTACGTCTCTCAGACCATCTGTCAGCCACACGGCGGGGTCGAGAGACGACCGGGCACCCTTCCATCTGTCCATCTCCCATTGGACCCCTGCACCCCACTATCCCCAAGTCCCCCCGTGGCGTTATCTCATTGGCCGCCCCGGGTTTCCCCTCTCGAGTATTTATAGAACGGGTTGGGGACGCCCCGGTGCTTTTTCTCCCGCCCGGCCCCTGTTCCTGCTGCTGCTCGGCCCGCCGCCTCCTCTCCCGCCGGATCCCTGCGTGCCGCCGCGGCTCGCTCTCTCGCCCTGCCCCGCGATCGCTGCTGCAGCCGAATCGCTGCCGCCGCTGCTGCCGCGGTCGCCGCGGCTCCCGCACGTGCCGGCAGCAGCGCCGCGGCTCCACACGCAGCCTCTCTTGGATCGCGGCCAGCGCCGGAGCGCGCCGCCCCGCCCCTGAATCGGCCAGGCGGCACGGACAAACTCGAACTCAGCACGCAGCAGCTTCTCGGTTTTTTCCTTCCCAACCAAGCCATAATAAACCGAGATATCGCCCGCGGGGGAAAAAGTCTCTCTCCTTTTATTCGCCTCGGGACTTGCCTAAGCTCCCAGACCCACGCAGCACCGGCAGTTACCCGCGAGGGTTCGCCGGAAGACACGGAAGTTGCCAGCGCTCCCCCCCCCCCTCACAGAGCTAGCTGGGACGAAAAGGGGGACAAGAGAGAGCGCTAAGGCATACTATTAAATGTTTTCAGTCATTGCACCAGCTACTGGACACACACTCTTTTTATTTTAATACACTGATTTTTCAGAAGTAGTATAAAGCATTCTCATTATATTTTCCTTCACAATGTGGATCACTTGCCTTCAAGAAAAAAAAATTAGGCAAATTAAAATAGATATGATTTTAGCTTAAATTTGGGAATTATCTTTTTTTGCCATTGTTGTAGTTGTTTGTTTGGAGGCTTTTTTCAAAGAGAAAACTTTGGTTTTTGAAGTGCCTGTCAATGAATTTTTCAGTCTTTTATGTCTTTGAGCTGTTAATATCTTAAAGACATAATTTTTATATTGAACCTCTCAGCTGAGTGTAGACAAGAGAGAGGTGTTTTGCCAGTCTACAAATACATTGTGAAAGACTCAGAATTTAAGAACATTTATTTCTCACATAGTGTAAACTTTAAGTTCTCGCCTTTCAGAAGACCAGTTTATGCTTCTTAGACTTCACTCACAGAAATATCAGCACTCCTGCATTTAAGAGATGAGATCCATGGCAGTGTAGTTTAGCATATATCAGCAAATATTAAATTCACATTTTGGATATGTTTAGTGTGTTCTGAGCCAGGTTACTGGACTGATTAGATATTACATTTCAATCAAAGTTTTAAAGTTAAGTAATTGGCTGTTAAGACTGAAAAGCGACTGTATATTTTTTTACATTCATATGGGATTTGATATTTTCTGCTGATGTACATGGTACCATGTATTGAAGAAGACTGAAAGCTAAAAAGTGCCAATTATTTGTTAATTTCTGGTTTTACTTGTTTACTTGGACTTTAGAGAGGAAAGCTCAAATGCAAAAAATTACATTTTAAATTATATCTTTTTTTTTTCATTTAATAGCTGCTTTTTTAGAAATAACAAGTGGAAAAAACAAGACTGACTCAGGTTTTTATTTGAACAACATAATTTTGCTTAAAAATTCTGGTCCTCTTATTACCAGTGGACAAAATATTCAACAGAGTCCTGTGATGATTATGGCTGATATAATTAGATAATGCAAACTTCTGAAATGCTAAAGACAGCAACTATTATTGATTAGCATAATCCTAACCATGATCAATTGTGATTATCACTTTAATGTGAGAGATGCTAAAAATATGTAGTGCAGAACACATTATTTTAATATTGTAGGTAGCCATTATGTATATTATGAATTTTGCAGTCTTTGAAGTATTTGAATTAAGATATGGCACAGTTCTAAAAGGTAATCCAAGGTTATCAGTTGACACAATTAATTCTGATGGCATTTACTACATAACCAGAAAGATCACCTTATCATAATGGTGTATTTGGCCTGAAAATATGGGGTTCTGAGGACATAGTATTTAGGTTAAAAAACCAAACAACTCCCAAAGAGAAGAGAATGCAAACAACCCCCAAGATCAAATAAAATCCCCTATTATTTCACAAGAATTCCATTTAGAGCACATTTAAAGAAGGGTCTTACATTTCAACTAGCATCCTAAAGAATTAATAAAAAAAAAAAACCCAAAAAAAACCCCAAAAAAAACCCCAGGAAAACAAATCTGATTAGATGAGGAGTCAGTTGAACCTGGATTCCATTCTTTCATTCTGACACATAGCATAGGCTTTATATTATCTTACTTTATTCATTCAAAGTAGAGATACCTACATCGAAACATAGATTTCCTTAGCCGGTAAGGGAAAAATTTAGAACTTATGAATGGAAATAATTCCATCTAACATCGATATTTAGTCATGTGAATAACACCTTTACCAGCACTGACTCCTCTACGCAAGTTTGAGGGAGCCACAAGGGACCAGCTGAGATATCCACAGTAACTGTTTAGTATCTAAAATTAAATAAAATCAATCACATTTAATATGATTTGTGTAAGATGTTTTAAACCATGTTTTGTTTCATACAGAAATAGCTGTAAAATAAGTACTATAGTATGTGCTTAGAAATGACACTGTGAGGATTCATGAATGCATGGTGTGAAGGGCTTTAGCATTTCAGGATGAGTGCTCTTCCTTTGCACTGAATATAGTGAAACACTTAGGTTTTTCAGCAGTCATTACTTTGAAAAATACTTGCAGTCTTGAAGGCACACATTAAATTTTGCATTTTTGATATACTGTTTGCATTTCTTATTTTAATATCTGACTTATGCTTAGATTTATACCTAAACTTATAAAGGTTTTGTAGACATGATTAGTTTCATTAGCTGAATTAAGGAATCCATGCAGATGTTCTTTTTTCTCTGGTGCTTTAAATGAATAGTTCAAGTAGAAAAATGATAATAACATCTTCACATTTTTGTAAATTTATTTATATGCAGTTTTATTTAAAGATAAATTTTGCACTGTAGAGGCATCTTAGCTAGTACTGATGCACAGTGTTCAGTTCTCAGCACAATTGCATTTTAAGAAATATTTATACATTACTGTATACAGATTGTGTTGTAGGTAAACAAGAAAAAAGTTTAATTAAGCACTAAATATGTTTTTAAATAATACTGTTTACTTTCAAATTTCATTTATAGATACAATAATTATATTTTTATTCATGCAGCAGTGAAATACTGTTCTATGGCTTATAATGCAATACTGAAGCAAACATAGACTGTAAGGCACATCTATTTTATCCACACTGCTAACATCTAGGAAACCTAATGATGCCAATGTTCTCTCTGATTTTCACCAACTTTCTTTGTTTACTAGCCTTTCACTATCAACACACTCTCACATTTATTAATCCAGAAAGGAATTATATATTGCATTCAAAATGAGTCCAAAATGTAGGTGACAACTATAACAGGTATAATAGCAGAAAGAAGAGTTTTGAGGCTCAAAAAACTAAAAATTTTTTCTGCAACTTTTGCTAGGTTCATCATGCACAAAATAATTTGTTAGTAATTAAATGACAAAATTTTGATATCTGATTATAAAAACATGGTCAATGTAGTGCTATAGGGCTCTGAATACTCTTCTTGTTAACATTTGTGATCTATTAAGATATATAACTAAACAAAGATATCACATATGACTATGCAGGTGTTTAGACAGATATATGGATGGCTAGATAGCTTGATAGATTGGTCAAAGATAGAAGGTGGTGTGTGTTTCTGTGTATGTACCTATATCTTAATATCCCAATGCTCCTACAAATTCTACTGATAAAAAAAACAACAACAACAACAAAGTGAAAAAACCAAGAATGTGACATTTCATTAAAGTCACACTACTAGATTCTAGTACCTATGCAGTAGTACATCATGTGTATGTACTGGGCAGACAATATTTTTTCCCCTGTATTTAGTCCAAAACATTTTCTCAAAAGACCTAGTGATACCTCAGAAATACTCAGAAATGTTCTTCTTAAGCACTGTACTAAAATTCTTACAGACAACGATAGACAATCTGAAGTTTCTCCCTACATTCGTTATTTAAAACTGTGATCTGACTAGATGTTTGGCAGCTGCAATAACAATATTTTCCCTAATGAACTGGAAAATTAAGAAGCTTTTAATATTTACATAAAAATATCTCTGCTTCACCTTCAGTAACAAAACCCACCACAAAAACCCCATGGAAAAGAAATTAAATATAAACTGACATATTTTGTTTAACTCTTATCTATGACATTTCTAATTTTTGAGTTCTCTAGAAATAGTTTTGGACACATGAAAATCTTTCAGACTTAAGCTTTTTTAAGTGAGAAGCCATATCCATTCCATAATCTATTACCTATATTCTTCCTAGTTCATGAGCTATCATGGTTTAAGCCCAGCAAAAAATCAAGCCCCACCCAGCAACTTGCTCACTCCCTCACCAGTCAGATAAAGGAGAATATCAGGAGGGAAAGAGGGAGAAAATTCCTGGGTTAAGAGTTAGACAATTCAATAGTGAAAGCAAAATCCCTGCAAACAAGCAAAGCAAAACAAGGAATTAATTAACTGCTTCCCATAGGCAGGCAGGGGTTCAACTATCTCCAGGAGAGCAGGGCTGCATCGCACATAACGGCGATTTGAGAAGATAAACACAACTCCAAATGTCCCATGCTTCCTCTTTTTTTGCTCCACTTTATATACTGACCATGACACCACCTGGTCTGGAAACTTTGGTCAGTTTGGGTCAGCTGTCCTGGCTGTGTCTCCTCCCAACCTTCCATGCATCCCTAATTTCCTTGTCAGCTTGGCAGTATGAAAAGCAGAAAAGACCTTGGCTCTGTGTAAGCCCAGCTCAGCAAGAACAAAAACATGTCCGTATTATCAATCCTGTGTTCAGCACAGATCTAAAACACAGCCTTGTACCAGCCACTGGGAAGGAAATTCACTCCAAACCAGCCAAAACCAGCATATGCAAATATACAGAACTTCACATTTCTCATGCATACTCTGTCCAGTTTCCCTAAATCCAGGTTTACTTTCCACAGTCACCTACTGTTTCTGAATTTAAGCAGATACTATTGCAAAAATGAGCCTTCAAATAAAAGAATTGACATTATCAAGTAGATTCAGTTCTTCCTGAGTACAAAGTACTATGTGAAAGTCATCAAGTTGGAATATAAAGTTAAGAACACACTTAATGTGGGTAAATACTGATATCCGTATGTTTTGTTACCTTTGCCAAATTTCTACATATATGGTTATTATCATTGTCACATAAAACCCATTGTAACTGTAAGCCAGATGTAAAGTTCAACTATTTGATAAAACTTACTCCAAATTTATTTTATTGGTACCTTTTGGAAAGAGAGAGAAAGAATAAATGTAGAAAAAATTGCAAAGTATCTCTGGGGGATTTCTTCTATGTATACAGATATCATACAAAGAAACAGAAATTAGTTTAAAGAGGAGTTTTTTTAGGGTTTATTCTGGAGAATATTGTCTTTGAGGTTATTTCAATATGTATGAATAGCTCATTTCACTGTTGAATTTGGGATAAATGAAATGCAAATGTTGCTTGCAGTGATATTTTTGATGTTGTTTTACAGCAGGTGAGCAGTAATTACATTTCCATCTTTCTTTTCATTGCCATTTTTCTTTTCTGTGTACATCCTGAACTTACCTTACAAGTTGTTCCATCCTTTTAAGAAATATTGCTTAAAAGAAATACCATTCAAATGGGCTGATGAGGTAACAGGTGATTTTTACTCTTATCTGTAAAAAAAAAAAAAAAAAAATCAACTATAGGCAAGTAAATTAGAATGGAGTTTCTAGTAAGGCTTTTCAACGGTAAAACTTCAGATCCTTTGAAATCTGTTTACAGTTATCTAAGAGTGGTAGTCTGGATCATATTATAGAACAATGCCTAGGTGTTCTGGGTCACCTCTACATTGTCCAATGCTCTGCTTCAAAGAGTAATTCCTGGCCTTCAAGGCCAAATAATATAGCATGACAAATATAGAAAGCTCCCTCCACAGGTGGCTGATTGTGTGCCATACATAGGAGATTATCAGAGACTTTCTTTTGCATACATGGCCCCAAAGTGAAAATATGTGGGTTACAGAAATTGGAAGCTTAAATCATATCTGATATGACATAGGAATTGAGTATCAGTTCGCCAGAACTTCCACTGTCTAAAAGTGAGGATTTAAAGAGCATGCCATGGTATATACAAAATGTGGCGTTGGAGTTAGTGAGCAAATCTATGCAGGATTCAATCTACACAGGGACCCTCAGACAGTGACATTCAGTTCTAAATGCAGATGTACCATTGGCCAGAGAGCTGGACAGTGCTAAGACCTCAACCAATTACATGTGTAATTTGAGCTCCTATAAAAGGAGCTGGAGGAATTAACTTGAGGATGTTTTGTCGCATGGAGCTTTGGGGTGTGTGTGTCATCCCTGTCTCCGACCACTGACCCCAAGAAACATGTGGACACTAAATGTAATACAAAAAAAGACATTTTTGAATGCTTGCAAATATTATAGACAAGTTAAGATTAAATTGGAAGCCATGTAGTGTCGTGCTTAAAGCTTACTGAAAACTGGAGGGAATTAAATGTTAATTAAAAAAATTCTCCACAGAGGCTTTGTTTCAGGGAGAATTAGCTGGTTTAAATAAAATCAGTTTGGTTTTAGTACTTTTTCAATCATGTAAGGAAAATGGTTTACACTTTCAAACCAAATGCTCAGCCACTTAGGTGTAATGCTAAAATTATCTTCTCCTCCTTTTTCAGTAAGTATCAATTCCCAGAAGATAATTCAGTATTACTAGAGTTCAGAGGAAAGAGCTAAAATACACTCTTAACTATGCTAACATTTGATTGCCTGCTAATTTTCAGTCTTCTTAATATAGATTTCCTAGACTGCACTTCAGCAAAACCTCTGATATTCAGCTATTTACACCAAAAAATGCCTTATAGAAAACTTCTGTAGATTATTTCACTACTATTTATAAACATTATTAACATTTTTAATATTTTGATGTTGCAGTACCTAAGTTAAATGTTTCTCCTCATAATGACTTCAGCAGTTTTCCTGAATTAAAAATATCCATACATTATGACCATTAATCTAGTTTATCCAGAACTTTGTCTTCCATACCTACAGGTAAAACAAAATATTGTATCACCGAATAAAGTAGTTTCAAGGTCTTCTGTGATACATAAAATTTAAAACCACAAGCAATATCATAAAACAGTAGCATTGAAAATATATACTGGCCATGAACCACTGCTTTAAAAACTCCTTTGGCCTTTTCCTCACTAAGTAGCAGCAATCTTTCTGTTAACATAGGCAAGACATTGTCTGCAGAATTATAATTCTGCAGGCAATTATATAGAGAGATATATGGATGTATGCGAAGTTTACCACATTTCCTAAGTTTACAGTACTGTCACTTCCCAGATCAATTTCTCTGAACTATCCAAAAGTCTCCTTCCTATTCGCTGGGATACAGGATACTCCAAGTCAACTTTTGGTGATGCAGAATGAGATTTTTATTTAAACGCCAAAAATAAAAAGATACCAGAATTGGAGCACAGTAAAACCAAATTAATTGTGGTCACATACCATTAGATTTTTCACATGTAATAAAGTTGATAATAGGAGACAGTGTTGTATGCTAAGACCTACAAGATTTAGATTTCAAATATTAAAAAGTGTTTTCTTTGACCTGTATAAGTACTAGTTTTGTGGTTTAGCCACAAGTGACAGCTCTGTCCTACACTGTCACTTCCTTACTCCCTAAAGTGGAATGGGAAAGAGAATCAGAAGGTATCAGTGAGAAAACTCATGGGTTGAGACAAATCCAGTTTAATAGGTACACCAAAACTGTGTGCACAGGAAAAGTAAGCATGAAATTCAATCCTAACTTCCCATGGGCAGCCATCTCCAGGAACGCAGGGCTTCATCACATGCAACAAACTTCAAATATTCTCCTCCTTCCTTCTTTTTCTCTCGCTTTATGAGCATGATGCCATGTTCTATGGGGTCAGTTGTCCCTTCTGTGTCCCCTCCCAAAGTCTTGTGCACCCCAGCCTCATTGCTGGTAAGGTGAGAGGCAGAAAAAGCCTTGGCCCTGTGTTAGCACAGCTCAGCAATATCTAAAACATCCTTGCATTATCAGTTTTCAGCAAATCTCCAAGACATATCCTCATACTGGCTACTATGAAGAAAATTAACTATTCCAGACAAAACCAGAAAAAATAGAATAGATTTCCACTGGCTAGATTCCATCAAAATTGCTAATTGCTCATGTAGATGCTTTCTAATGTACACAATTTTCCTAGTCGCAGTGGTGAAAAAGTCAGTGTCCAACAGATATAGCCCAATTTTACAAAAAGGTTACTTCCTTTTTCTTACGTAAAACTATACCCACATTCGAAACATCAGAGTAAATAAATTAAGTATACGGATATATTTTTCTTGCATATCGAATTATCTCCACCCTATTCCAACTATTTGCTCATTATTTACACATTTTGTCTGAGTAAATAAAAGATATTTGCAATATAGTAGTACAAACGTGTGTAAAGGGAAAGGTTTTCTGTGAACTCATACCAAACAATAACTGAAACTGAGAGGAGTTTTGCTGACAATTGTAAGGTAATTCACACAGTCCAAAATCCTTAAATTAGGCACAGAATTAATTAAGCTGAACTGCAACCTTCAGGTGACCTTGGGGCTTTTTAATACCACTTCTGTCTGTCTAGACATTACAAGAAAACATCTTTAATGAGAAGCCAAAGCTAACATACACACAGATATATATCTAGGATTTTTTTTTTTAATCAGAACCATCTTATGAACTTTACATATTTTATAGAAGAGTACCATTCTACAAGAGACTACTTACTGTGGAAACTACACAAAAGTAGCACTAAAACACCAAAAATATTTTGCAGAGGATTGCCAGTTAAAATAGTAATACTGTGGAAAGGTGCATGGAAAAAATTTCTGGTTTACTCCTCTATCTTCACAAGATTATTTTCACACTCATCTTTCTCATCACAATAATTGTAACAGCAAAAATTGATTGATTCCTAGAATAAAATTCTCAGACTTGAAAAAACAGTGGAAAACCAGGATGCAGAGACCTGGGCTGGATTATGCTTGTCACGTCCAAGAAAGGAGAAAACAGAACTCTATAATATTTAAATTTAAGAATAGAAATTACCTCCACAGATATTAAATCTATCACCATGTCTTCTAACCTACACAGAAACTGCCACTGGTTTTTTTGGTTTTGTTTTTTTTTCCCCAATAAATCCTATACTTGGAAGAATATTAGATGCCAGAACCTGCTTTTCTCTTCTAGAGCAAGAAAATAATGCCATTAACATACTGACAAATTTTTAAAACTGTAATTTTCATTGCTCATATTTCAGGCTTCTCTGGTTTGTCTACACAATCATCAAAATTAGAGGTAACAAGCAAGCAAGTAAGCAAGCACAAGCCTTTAGGGGAGAACTTCTGTATCATTTTACAATCAACATTGCAGATAACACATTCCCTGAGAGTATTCCCTGTTCTGGTAAAAGCTTCTTCTTTATTTCTTTCTTTCTTTTCTTTTTTTTTTTTCCTTTTTATTTTTTTTTCCTTTGTACATGCTCTGCTTAAGATCCTAACATCTTCCTGTTGTATTACTCTTGACTGACATTTTAATGAACATTTACAACCTATTTATTTGGGTTTTCCTTTCCAAGTACAACACCTTTCCCATTTTTTTTACTATTTTAATAATTTCAGATAATTTCTGCAAGATGGTTATTTTGAGTTATAATACTGCCCTTAAACCACTTCATTATTGACTTCCTGTATAATTATAGTGCTACAGGGGTGACTTCTGTGAGAAGCTACTAGAAAATTTCTCCATGCCCAGCAGAGCCAGCACCAGTCAGCTTCAAGACAGAACCAGCTGCTGGCCAAGGCTGAGTCAGCCAGGAATGACAGCAACACCTCTGTGATTTAAGAAGGAAAAGAGGGTTATTGCACTGAAGCAAATGTAGCCAGAGAAGAGCTGAATGAGAACATGTGAGAGGAATATCTGTGCAGACACCAAGGTCAGTGGAGAAAGAGGGGGAGGAAGTGGTCCCAGTACCAGAGCGGAGATCCCCTGCAGCCTGTGGTATAGCAGACTACAGGGAAGAAGCTGTGCTCCTGCACCCCATACTGATCAATGAGGGTGCAGAGATCCACCTGCTGACCACAGAGGAATCTCAACCCAGAGGAGGTGGATACCTGGGCAAGAGCTGTGAACCCACAGGAAACCTATCTTGGAGCAGGCTCCCAGCAGGAACCTGCATTCCTGTGGAGAGAGGAGCCCAGGCTGGAGAAGGTTTTCTAGTAGGACTTGTGACCCGATGGGGAACCCATGCTGGAACATGCCCATCCTTGAAGGACTGCATTGTGTGTAAATGTGACCCATGTTGGAGCAGTTTGTGGAGAGCCATTACCCATGGGATGGACTCACACTGGACAAATTTGTGGAGGACTCTGTCTCATGGGACAGATCCTACTCTGGAACAGAGGAAAGACGCTTCTCCCTGAGCAGCAGCAGGAACAACCTGTGGTGTACTGACTGAAACTGTCATTCCTTGTGTCCCTGCGCTGCTGGGGGAGTGGAAGTGGAGCTTGGGAAGGAGGTAGGTTGGGGGTGAAGTGTTTTTTATATTTATTTTAATTCTCATTTTCCTGCTCTGATTTTTTTTTGTTATAAATTCAATTAATATCCCCAAGCTGTGTCTTTCACCCATGATGGTATTTGGTGAGTGATCTCTCCCTGTTCTTATCTCAACTCACGAATCTTTTACTATATTTCCTCTCTTCCGTCCACTTATGGAGGGGAGCGATAAAGCAAGTTTGGTGGGTTTCTGCAGTCAAGCCAGGATCAACCCACTACATGATGCCAAGACAGCTCATATGCTTATCCCTGCTTTTCACTTACCCCCAGACAAGTTACCATGGTCAGGGAGGAAAATGAGGCTAATTTACATGACAAAAGCAAAGACCTTTTGCATTCATAAAAGTGGAAGTGGGGAAACCAATTTTGGTTCCAATTTCCATCACTAGAAAAACTCTCAACACCACCTTCACCTCAAAAACTTACATCATCAGTGAGTATCACTGTAGGGATTGACATTGCTTTGTGGCATTGCACACTCACAGCTAATTTGGAATACACTTATTAAAGATGAACTTCTTGGAATAACACCATGGGTACTCTTAATGAATGTCTACTAAAGTTTGGTGTTAAATTTTAGAATTTGATTGATTTTTCAGTTTTCTAAATACTTTTATTACATGGATGTGCGATTCCTTAATTGTCGTAGAAATATCTATATATATACCCACACATGTAAATATAAGTACAATGATTTATGCTCTGTTGTAAAATTTAACATTACTTTTGGGTAAGCTGATACTTTCTTCTTTTTTAATCAGTTTACTACTCTCCACATATTAAAACTGACTGATAAATATTTTCATAAAGTCCCTCATTTCTTTCTACTTTGTGAGGTAAAAGATCAGACTGACAAATTCTAATTGACAACATCCAGTTTTCCATCTATTTATCAGTATTTAAAATGTCCTTTAATGTTTCTGTGCTTTCTATCTCAAACATGGGTTTTACAGCATCATTTGTTCCATATCTTTAGTGTACATTATCATATTAAAAATGTTCTTAAGTGCTGCTGATTTCATAGTAAATGAGAAAAGGCTTCAGAATCTCAACAGGCTTGCCTGTCAGGTATAATACATTTACAAGAAAAGGCAAATGTTATGGAAAAGTAATCTTCACAATAATTTTCCAGCCTTGGGTTTGTAAGACGGTTTTCTTTGACATGATCCTTGGAATATTTTACTATGTTACTTCCCCGATACAATCTTTTTTTTAGAACTAAATTTATACCTCTTGAAGATAGCTAAAGGTCTAAGAATTCCATTTTAGAAATTGTAATTTGGATGTAACAAAAGAGTCATACTTAAATCAGCTTTGTGTCATCCTCTTATCATAACTTTCACCTCATTTCACTAGAAAGACTGTATCATATCTAGGATCCAGAAATGCTACAGCACTGCAGCATATCATTTTGAGTAAAAGAGACAAAGCAGTTCTCACTTTTCCCAACATAACAATACAAACTTCCAAAAAAAATTTTTTTTAATACATTGAATTATAGGATTTGTAAAACTAATTAATAATTAAACACTCTCTTTCCTGATAAGTTCTATTGAATTACTAATTCAGAAAAGTGAAAATAGATAGCACAGAGCTATGTTTCTTCAGTAAAATTAAAAACATTCATATTTTGAAAAGTTAGATAGATAAACTTATTTTCAGATGGGAAAAAATATAGGCTAAATTTACATACAGAGTTCATCAATTTTATAATTTTGCTGTCTGAGAACAGGGAAATTATTACAACAATGTTTATTGCAGATTTTTTTTGGTTTTGGTGCTTCTCTCCTTTTTTGTCTCTTATGTGCATACATAAATGCCCTTTTATACTGATAAAATTCAAGATATGTAATTGTAACACTTGTAACTTGTAAATATGTACAATTAACTAAATATACATTCCTCCTAAAAAGTACTATATAAAGTTAAATATATTGTGTACTTCATTAAAAATAAAATATATTTTTATTTTAGTTAGCTTTATTTCAGTGCAGAAGCACTCCCCTTTACATGATATTAAACAAAAAAAATATTAGAGAAGTAAACTCTTCGTATTTACAGGCATTCAGTTCTCAGGACTGAGCTAAATCTTATATAAGAAAAATCAGCATAACCTTATGATATATTTCAATTTGGCTAAAATGTCTTTCACAAAAAAAAAATCAAAATTATGTTATAGTTCTAAATATATATATTTGAACATTTACTTAGCTCTCTACCTGTTGGTGTTTGAATTCTTCAATATATTTAACAGGTTAAAATATATGCAATTTTTAACAAGCACAAATATGAAATTCAAGATTAGATTCAATATTTTATATTATTCAATATTGGGACATTTTCTGCTTAGCAATGAAATAAAATATACCTGTGCTTGGCAAATTGGAAGAAGATCAATGGAAAATTGTATTATCTCTCTGCCAATATCTGGAATAAAGAGATAACTTCAAGTTTTATACAATATTTCTTACTATGTTAAGCAAATGTACCTGATCTCATTCAACTTCACCCAACAGGTCAGGTGTTTACCAGAATTGTCTCCTTTCTTTTTTAAAATCTTCACATCCAATTATGATTTAATTACAGAGAAAGCAATCTTTATTGTGAGTATAATTGAAAACAGCCCTTGAAGTTGCAATGTTGATGTCCCCTAGAGCACTACACAAGCGAGAACGTTAAGGCAAGTGTAGGGGTAAGGTGGGGTATTTTGTTTCTCCTCCAATTTGAGTGATGACTGTGTTTTTCAAAGCATGGTCTGCTGTGCATTTCTTGGTGATTCAGAAATGCACAAATAGTGTTCAATTTATTTATTTTTTTCTTTAATAATACTGATATCAATATTTGAGCTATTCACTGCAGACTTCCTAACCAAAACACAAATAAACTTTTTTTAGATGATGTAAGCCAAAACTATTTTAGACTTCGTGATATAGAGGAGATGAATCATTACCTCAAAAATAGCTATTTCTTTCAACTCATTATGGAGGAAATATAAAGTAATTATCACAAATATAAATATCTAAAATTTTGAAAGATTAAGCTCTAACAAACTATCAGCTTATGGGAAA
Organism: Taeniopygia guttata; assembly: GCF_048771995.1. Lineage (NCBI taxonomy): Eukaryota > Metazoa > Chordata > Aves > Passeriformes > Estrildidae > Taeniopygia > Taeniopygia guttata. The sequence continues at coordinate 51,281,288 of NC_133024.1, forward strand.
ATCACTCATATAGTTTTATGATATAACTTTTTAAGACAATGATTTTTTTTCCTCTTTTGAGAACTACTGATATAAAATAACCTGACCTATTTTCTCATAATCTCTGCTGTAGTTAAACTACATTTGGTTTGATTATTGGATCAGCTTGTTTGTAAACTTCATTCCTTAAACCATTAAACACTTTAAAGAGACAAGGTGGATAAATCTATTGTTCAATTCAGTTGCACAGAGTATCCTTAAGAGACCTTAAAATATTTTCTTGTGGGAGGATGGATGGTAAAAGAATAGAGACAGTGCTGAAGGCAATCTGGCCCCAGAGGTATTCCAGCTGTGCTAATTACCAAAGAGTAGGAACAGCCCTGCCCTTAACAGGGCACAGCTGTGTCCAATAATGATGGGGTTTATAATAGAGTGGGTTAGCTGGTTGAGGGGAGAGTTGGTGTTACTTGGCTGTGCTGTGGGGAGTAAGGGGCAGGTGGTTGTGCAAGGGACAGTAAGGGTTAGTATGTACTGTGAGGGACGGGAAGGAGTCAGCCAGCTGTGCGGAAGGAAGAGAAAAGGAGTCAGTGCTATGAGGAGCTGCCCATGAGAACTCACAGAGAGCAGGTCTGAAAGTTATGGTAGGATGATAAACTGATGGTGACAATCAGTCCCTATCCACTGTTGATTAGTGCCAAGCACTGACACTGATATTTTCTCAATTTTTATTGATTTAATTTGCTAGAGACAGCAAATTCCTTTGCTGTTTGAGGGGGTTTTATGTCTCTTGCTCACCCATTTTCCTTTCCAAGGTATCTGGGGTAGTTTCCAAGCTGATTTGGTAAGTTCATACATATCCAAAACACAATGTACTACCCCCAGCCTTCAGTGAATAAGTAAACTTATGAAAATATTTTATTTCAATAAAGTTTTAATGAAATTTTATGACTGGGATAATTTTTAAAGTGATAAAAAAATAAAAAAAACATTTCTTTTAACCAATACCTCCATTTTTGTTGTATCTTATGTCTTCCTTTTACCTTTCCTTTCTCACAGACTACAGCAAGGCAAAAAATTCAATGAGATATTAAAAGAAATTATACTTTGAAGACTGCAGTGGTTCATAGGCCTATATGAGGTCTTTCACCTGCAAGTCATAGGCTAGAATGCAGCAGAAGCTGATAAGGGACTGAAAGGTCACAATCTGGCAGCTGCTCTAAAGGTGCAGTACAAGTCACCAGCAGAAGTCAACTCCCAGTGGGCAAGCATCTATAACACAGAAATCGTCAAAACACCTGGTGTTCATTGGCAATCTCTGATAAGAGAATAAAGATTGACATGAAGATGCAATTGCATTCTCATCTTTAGGTGCAGCCCCCATGGACTAGACTTGAGATGCATGAGTTAGTATCAGTGAGCAGATGTACCTGCTTGTGGCGATAAGAAAATAATTTCAATTTGTATAACTGTCACAAGCTAATATGCTTTGTAAAATCTTTACTAAAGGAATAATGACTTCCCCTTTAAAAAAATAATTCTGTTATTCTCTGCAATAGGTAAACATTGGCAGTGGCATAAATTCTATGATCAAAATACTCCTTTCTTTCTTTTGTACTCAGGTAGATGCAGGGATGTATTTGAATGGAAATCTTTATAATTCAGTATTACATTGTGCTAATGCTAGTGTGTGAAATACACTTCTAAAGGGATGATTCCTTAAGTATACTTGCTGGATGGTCCTTGAATTGATTGGCTCTGAACTGCACTTGTTTTTTCTACTAGTTGTTTTCTTACATATCTTCTTAATTTTGACTGGCTTCTTCATTTCTGTTCCAAATTTTTTCCACTGCTTCTGCTTCCACTGGTTATTTTTAAGACTTGGATGGCTTACTTTCCTCCTTAATACTTAGATTGCTGGTGCAGCTTAGCTGGTTGATAAACACTCTGTGATTAATAAAAGAACGGAAAAAAGGACAGCCTCTGAAGAATTCCTGTAGGCAGTAGTCCTTACACACATCTTTAGGCTTTCAGTAAAATATGCTTCCTCGGAGGCTATGTTTTGAGTTTTGGAGAGAGAGAATCATTAAAGGCTCAGTTTTATGTGATATTTCCTGTGTACATATAAAATTAAGACATTTTGAGATTACATCTCAAGATACTGTGAACATGCATGACAAATAGGAATTTGGTTTTTTTCACACTTTATCTAAAGGCTCTTCATCAGCTTCATACAAGTGTATTTTTTATTATGTCATGTTATAAACTGAAATGCCTGAAAGAGGCTCCCTTTTTGCTCCATTTTTCCTTTTAACATCCTATTCATTAAGGATAGTATAAAAAAGGTTTCACCATTTATTAGTCTATTAGGATGAATAAGCTAAAAGAAAAATCTATTAATTTAGAGATTTTTTATTACTTACATTTACCCTCTATCCTGGCGTTGGAATTTGTCCTTGTGCTCTCATCACAGACTTTCAAGGCTATAAATCTCTCTTTCTTTGGAAATTATTTCCATTGTTCTGTCAAAACCCTTTGACTTTTTTTTAAGTGTTGACATCTTCTGTTGCCTGGTAACTTCTAATCAAGGTGAGGGTATAGAAAGAGCACTGAGACCAGTGTCTCTTCTGGCATTTCACGTCCCACTTATTTAACACTAAATGAGAATATGTTTCCCTAGATAGGCAGTTTATTTTTCATTTCCTCTCACTTAAAATATATCATCACTACAAAAAGCTCTTTGAACCTAGAAAAATGTTAATTGCAAGCAGATAACCTCTGACATACAACTTGACTAGAATAATATACATTTGCATGTGAACAGTTTTATTCCCAAAGACTATGTTTCATGTCTTTGCTCACAGAGTCTGGCAGAATGTAATTTGCAGGTGGTCTGAACCATAAATCTATTCCTACTTATGGACTGTTTTATTACTTAAATTTCTAATATATTCCATCTAATCTATGTAACAACTTACAATGTCTGGTTTTCCAAGACCACAGAGTTAAATGCTTGAGTGTAATACAGTAGGAACAACCAGATATTTTGGAAATTGATGTAAAATTTGATATCTGGATCTGAGCTTCGGCTATACTACACATTTCTTTCTTGATTGGAAAATCACTTATAATGCAACTTTAAAGTATACTTTAATTCTATCATCCATTGATATCACCCAAATGAATTAACTTGTTAAAAACAAGATTTAAGAGTGAGAATGAAGAGTAACAATTTTTGTTAAAGAAAAAAATTATACTCAGGCGTGTATCAGGCTCTGATATTAGTATGGACTAGAAAAAAACAGCCATGGTAATTAAAATACTTATTGGGAATCAACACATTCACGTGGCTATTTTGGCAAATTTCTATGGTTTCAAACACTAGTAATTAAAATTGTAGGTGTAGTAAGTCCTAGAAATATGTAATGGCTTAAAACATATAAATAATATTTTCTACTTCAGCAGTTATATACAGAGAAACTGTCATGTATAAAATCTTCATTCAGATAACAACCTCAGACAAATTTTAATTCACAATCAAAACCACCAGAAAAAAACCCATCACTTCCAATAATGTTTACACTATGCCTGTTGGAGAGATCATTACTACATGGACAAGGATGATGGACAAAGCGAGCACTCACAATGGAATCACAGATTATTCTGAGTGGTAAAGAATCAACAAGGATTATCTCTTGTAGTGAATGGCCCATACTGTGATCAAAACCACAACCTTGGCATTTTCAGCATCATGCTCTAACCATCTGAACTAATCTCAGGAGACTTCATGCATGGAAGCTTCTTATTTAGGGGTAGAAGCAGATTGTGTCACTCCACCCAAAAGCTGAAGGATCAGTCAGGGACTTTAAGCAAAAACCACTCACACTGGGGTTGATGTGATGACACTTGGTGCCAGGAGGTCTCTGTGAGTGCCATCCAAGTTCCCAGGGAAGGCTTCCCCTCCCAGACCCGACACTCCCAGGGAAATTATTTCAGTCACTCTCTTTAGTGGAGATAAAAAACAGAGGTATCTTTCAAAAAGACCACTACTCAATAATTATGCCAGATATCTGCAGTAGAATTCTCAAAGCCATGAATAAAACCTGCTTATTTTATGCTATCTTTATTAGATTGAAATTGAGACTAATTTTGTTTACAAAAACTTAAAATGAACTTGAAGCCAGTGATTGATTTCATTACGCTTTAGCATAGAACTTTTTCATCTCTGTCTACCACAGATTGTTCTATTTAGTTTTATTCCAGAAATTTAAGTGTATTTTATTCCAGAATATTTAAGTGTATTAAAATACTAGCATGGAATAGTCTCTTGAAATTCTCAGGAAATCAGTTCTGGAAAGCTCTCAGGAACAAGATGCACTTTTGTGCTATCATTCATTGTATTAATAGAATATATAGAAAAAAGATACTCTAACTGCAATAGAAATGAAACCCTTTCTCAACTGTGACTTAAATAGAAATTTTATTTTAAGTAAACTCGCCACAAAACCCATTTCATAGGAAGACAAATTCTAAACTTTAATAAAATGAATAAAATTATTACAATCCACTCCTCAAGAATTAAAATACATCCACAGATGATCTAAACATATCCCCATTCACCAGTCATGACATCTTTAAAGTTTATTTTAATGAAAAGTGTTTTCACAATTTTTCTATTTTCACCTCATTGAAAGCCTAAAAAATCTTCCAAAAGTTCAAGTCACACCTTTTTTTTTTTTGTCTTAGAATTACTTTTCTTCAAAGTTAATATGTTTGCATTATATTTATTCACTAAAAAATGTTAATGTACTAACTAAATACTGAAATTTTAATGTTTAATATTTTTAACAGTACTTAAAATCCCAATAAAGAAGAAAAAATTGAAATTAATCTGCCAAAAAATGAAAAAAAAAAGGAGTTGAAACTTCTAATTTACATGAGTTGGTTTCACTGTAAAGTAAGGAAATAAGGTAGGGAATTTGTTAAATCAATGATGATATTGTTCATTATAACTACAGCAGTTAGGAAAAAGCTGGCAGTTCATGAAGGCTTTATCTCATTTAAATTTTCATATTTTCATTCTTCTTTAATTTTACTTTAATATGATGAGGTCTGGAATGCTCAAAACTTTCACACTATTCTGGAACACTCTGTAGGAGATATAAAACTAATGATCCAAACTGAAAGGAGTATCTGTTAAATGAGAACATAAGTTGAGCCAAAATACATTATTACTACACTGTATATATTTTATGGTGAAAGGGTCAAGTTACTCTAAAGTATTGGCATAGATAGAAAGTATGGATTTTTTTTTTTTTTTTTTTTTGTTGGTCATCTGGCTAATTTATGGTAAACTTGATATGAAAAGGTCAACTTAATCTATTATCCCGTCTATGGAAGCATTGAAAAGAGATACTAAGGAAGGTATTTAAAAGCATCTGACTTGATAGAATATATTTAAATTACTTCTAACTGGTTTAGCTCATAGTGGTAGCCATGGAAAATATTTTCTGCAGATACAGAATGTAAATAGCTTATTGAAAAGAACTGCAGTTGAGGTAGAAGCTCTGAAAATTAGAAACTAGGGTGATTATGCAGCCTTGTCAAATACAAAAATCCTGAGATGATCCATCTTGTGTTGGCAATGTACAAGTCAGAGAGGATTAATACATTAATACATGGGCATTATTTCTCTGAAAGTGTGTAGCCTTCAGAGTGAGAGAGAAAGAAAGAAGAGCTGTCTGACAAGTGCTATCTATCCCACTGTAAAATCAGCACCTACCTCGTGATTTATTCAATTTTTCAAGTGAGCAAGTGTCATAAACAGCAATATGAGGTTTCAAATTTCCTACAGATTTTGGTCTGCTTGTATGGTAACACATAGTGAATTGGGGAAAAAATAATCTATTATTATTCTGTCCTCTGCAGTTCTCTTGATTCCATAAAGCAACAGTTAATTATTCCTGTAGCAGGTTGCCTTTACTGATACAGAATTTCTTGCCTAAGTCAAAACATCATGGAATAGTTTGGTTTTGAAGGGATCTTTGTCCTGATTTACTCAGTGGAGGGTTCATCTTAAATTCTCATCAGGCCGAACCAAGACATCAGTCCAGGAGTCAGGGAATTCCTATGCTCTTACTATATAGTTGCTTTAACTCCAGCAAAAAGCCCCCTATTTAGTCTCCAGCTAAAAAGCCTTTCGTTTCTACAACACATTTTAACAAGCCCTTGGTCCTCATAACAAATCTCAATACAAAGTACGGTGTAAAATATGACAGCTGCACTTTGCCAAGACCAAAATGAGAGAAATGAAGGTGGAAAGGGAGAAAGACGAGAAAGGATCACTGGTCCGTAGGTACTGTGTTGGTCCTGCAGTATAATTTTTCAGCTTTTGGGTCAATGGAGAAAAAGAGAGGCAAAAAGGAGATGAGAGGGATTGGCCAGCTCAATTATCTCACTATGCACAGGGATAAGAGTTACTGGGTTTTTTGTTGGATTTTTTTGCCTTTTTTTTTTTTTTTTTCTCAGCTGATTTATAAATACAGTAAAAAACTCCCAGCAGAAAATACTTGGGTACAATTTCTAATATGAAAGCTGGTCATTTATCCTTAGCCTTAACTTCCAGTCTTTTCACCGTAAGACTAATATTTTGTAACATTTTTTTCTCCTTCAAAGACTTTATGTCTAAAAATCTCCTAAAAACATTGTTAGTTTTTGTTTTCAAGAACATTATAATAATTTATCTGGATAAGCACACATTTATTACACATTTTGTAATAGATTTGTTGGTGAATCTGACCCAAATAGAATTTGATTTAGAAAGCAGCTTAGTTTTCCTTTTGAAACAGCAGAAGACAGCCATCTCTATGTTTTATCAGAACACAGAGAAATGACTAGACCATAGTGACTCTCCAGAGAAAATTCAAATTTGCTGATTTGATTAGCATGGCAATAATGTATAGATAACCATCTGCTTACTTAGATTAATTCAGGGAGCTTCACTAAGACCCATCTAATGAGATTGGAATGTAAGAATCTGTAAAATTATATTAGAGAATGGCCTGGGTTTCAGAAGCAGACAGTCAGGATCCAATTCTAATGTCAAATAAGCAATATCCACATACTAGATCAATAGTACCTATATACCTGCATCTGAGTTGAAATTTAAATCTTTTGAAGTGAGCAATACTGCTGTATAAATCTGGCATTCTGTAAAATCTCCCAATGGCTGGGATACACTCTGTGCTAGAGTAAGGACTTCAAAATTTGGCTTGCTATGAGCATAAAACAGACAGCTCATAATCATAGGAGCCAGAACAGTAATATCCCAGAAGCCAAGCATATTGCATTAGTAGTGAGCAAATTCATAATGGCTTATTCTTTACAGAAGCAAATGCTAATAGACTTCGACTTTCTGTTACAATTTCAAAGGATGAAGTCACGCAAAAGCTTAATTCTGTAAATTTGTTAAACTGCAGAATGATAAATATATCTTAAATGGCTTCTTAATCACCAAGGAACTTAAGTTCCTCAGACAGTGTGAGCCTAGTAATTTTTCTACTGTCAGTCAAAAAAAAAAAAAAAAAAGCCAACAAACCAAACAACCACCAAAAATAGCCCCAAATCCTCTGACTCTATAATACCATCTATAACACCAGCTATGTTCACTTCAGCACACGTAAACTGAATCACATCGTTGACAATATGTAAGATGAATCTAGTATCACAAGCTAGATAGTCTCTTTTTTTTCCCTCTTTCTTGTATCTTCAGAACGGATAAAGGAGAACTAAAAGCAAAAAAATTTCTACAACAATATTTCACAAAGTAAATCAAAGAGTTTTGGTTTTTTTTCCCCTCTTGTCTCAACTTTTAAATTTTTTTTTTTTGCTACAATGGCAGTTTAGAGAAAGCATTTACATTTTCCTGACCAACTGGGGAATCACATACTTAAGACTTTTTGGAAGATGACACAGAGAAAAAACGATTTACCAATAGAGGGCCCTGAAATCCAATTACTGCAAAATGAGTAATCAGAAATGACATCCCAGATATAAATCTGATATATTAATTAAACCAGCATGGGAACTATGTAAATAAAAATAAGCTATTTATTATGTCCTACCACAGAGGAAAAAAAGAAAACCAGATATAATTAATTCTTTCAGCAATTAATTACTTATCTTTAGGAGTAAAGATTTGTGAAGTGAAAATCTTAGGAGCAGTAGACCACTAAAATTTGTATGCTAAGTGCCACTAGAGACCTGACTATTTCTTTGCAATTGCCTTTGCAATTGCCAATTGCCCTTGCAATATTTTTATAAGGTCTCAGTGTGAAGCAAAAGATTAAAATCATGTAGAGAGTGAATTTTTCATTTCATTCCTCTTTCATCATTGTACAAAAATTATGAAACTATTGCCAAGTCACAACAGCAAGGAAAACCAGGTGATGATGTAGGAGTAAATGAACAACAAACTTTTGGATATGTGAAGCCCAAGAAATGTTAAGGACGTTTTGATATATAGCCTGTTTAAGAGGAAAGGTAGTCAAAACTAAATGCTTTGCAGTAAATTCTGTCCATACAAAGATCTTTCATAGTTAGTATTCACCTATAACATTCAAGAAGTATCTGTTAATAAAAATGCATTTGATAATAAATCAAAAGAATGTGTTTAAGGCCAATCAAGGTCTTCTTTCAGATAGCGATGAAATACACTTGAAGGTGAAATAACAGGTCAAAAATTAGAAAGGGGTCAAACATTAGAAGTTATTCACCAATATTTACGTTCACTTAAAATACCATCCACTGAAACCATGGACAGTCTTATGATTTTAAAGCAGGTTTTTATTTCTGCTGTATTTTCCTTTGGTTTTCTTTCACACCTGTGTGAAAATATCACCCAAATAAAAAGGAAGAGGTTCAAATGAACAAGTACAGTCAGTTAGTTACAGTGTGATAGTCCCAAAAATATAAATGCCAATCAGGTATTTTGACTGCAGTGCAATTTTTGAAAGTGAATTCCCTTTTAAATTTGAAAGAAAATTTGTGATTTGGCTGATGTGTTGTTCAGATCTGATACCCCGTTTGACTCCTACATCAGCCTCACTTCCTAGAAAATATTTTTGATATGAAAAATTATGGTGAGGTTATGCTGTTGATAATTCATACCCTTTTTTTCACTATAGCCCTAGTGACTTGATCTCTGCACAGGTTCCTGGGCTAATGTGACTGTAAGATATGCACCAGTTGTTTAGAAGTCATCTTCATTCATACCTTATGTTGAATGTGTCAATATCTTTATAGGTAGACAAAAAAATGTCAGCACTTTAGAGAGGCTCCCTGCTCTTCTGCATGCTCTGTTCTTCAAAAGGCACAGGCTTCAAACAGAAGATTAGGTTAAATTCTGAGATGTATTTTCAGCAACACCACTCTTGTCATAGTGAACCATGTTTAGATGTATTTTGACAATATTTCCAACCTCACAGTTAAATAATCTTTGTTTATTTATCTTCCAGGGGCCATGCAATATCTGTTACCAAGGATGTTAGCACAACTGTAATTTACCAGGCCACTCAGTATGAGTCCTATACTGTTTTCTGCTTCTAGAGATTGCAATAGCATACTTGCTCAGAATTAAAGAGATGTTACCAGACCCTGTGTTCATTCCACTCACATTAAAGTGGAATTTAACGACGTCTTTTTGGTTCCTAAAGTCTTTTAGCAATATAAATTGCAAGATTTAAGACTTCCGTGAAATAATTCTAAGAGGGATATATGTTGGCAAACCAAGGGAGTAAAGGCATTTTTTAACCACAGTTAAATGCCAAAAGAACGTTTGTTCTAGAGAATTAAGAGGGTCCAGAGGAAAATTTTGTAGCCATTCATTTGCCTGTTGCACAAGCACAAAAAAATATATCACAAAGTGTTTTCATTTAATCACAGAAAAGGCTGAGGAGGAAGGGATCTCTGGAAGCCATCTGTTTTAGCTGCCCTCCTCAAGCAAGGCCACCTGAAGCCAGTTTCCCATGACAATATCTAAATGGCTTTGGAATAGCTCCAAGGCTGGTTATTCCATAACCTCTCTGGAAAACCTGTTTCAGAGCTCAGTCACCTTCAGAGTGAAAAGTATGTTTCCTTTTGATGTTCAGAAGGAACATCCTGGGATTCAGTTTATGTTCATTGTGTCTGGTCTTGTAACTGAGAACTACAGAGAAGAGTGGCTCCATCCTATCTTCATTTTCCCTTAAAGTATTTATATACCAAATTCCCCATAGCCTTCTCTCTTCTAGATTAAATAGCTCCAGCTCTTTCAGTGTTTCCTCATAAAAAAGTTGCTTCAGCACCTTTATCATCTCTGTGGCCCTTCCTTGAACTCTCTCCAGCATGTTCATGGCACTCTTGTCCTGGTACAGACTTCAGCTATGGCCCCATCAGTGCTGAGTAGAGTGGAAGAACCACTTCCCTCAGCCTGCTGGAAATACTTTGCGTACTGCAGCCTCAGATATCATGAGCCTTCTTTATGGCAAGAGAAGAGTGCTGGCTTCTGTTCAACTTGTTATCCACCTCCCAAAAGATCTTTTGTGCAAATCTCCTTTTTAGACCTCTGCCCCACGGTTTTCCCCCTGAGATTATTCCCCTCCCCCTGCCCTGGTAAAGGATTTTGCATTTCTTGTTGAACTTCATGAGATTCCTGTCAGCCTTTTTCTGCAACCTATTGACATCTTTCTGGTTGTCAACATAACCTTCTAACATATCAACCCCTTCACCAAGTTTGGTGTCATCAGCAAATGTTCTGAAGGTAGATTCTGTCCCATCACCCAGATCATCATTGAAGATCCTGAACAGAACTGGACCAGGCTCCCAGAGAGTAGTAGATGTATTTTTATCTGTATTTTAGTAAGAATTTTGGTACTGTCCTTCACAGCATTCTTCTAGACAAGTTGCCCAGCTGTGGGAAGAGGGTTTCAGGTGCACTGTGTTTTCTTCTAGAAATTTGGCTGAAGAGCAGAACTTGAAGGTGTACTTCCTTTTAATGTTTGTCTTTTGTAATGAGCATTAGATTCATTCACCTCGGGCTCCTGGCATTTTTTATCTTATTTCTTGCCTGTTAAGATAAACTGTTCTTAAGGTCAGATATTTTTGTGACCTTGTAGGGCTTTAAACACTGTGACATGATGTAGATTTATCATTCAATCATTCCCCTTTTACTTTTTCTTAATCAAGATTGTATTTTATATGACATGAGGTCTGGTTTTCTGTCAACATGTTCATCTTTTATAAGAACAAAATCAAAAGACACAATGAAATATATTGATTCAGGTCACTTGGATATTGCATCTTCTATGTAGCTACAGTCCTCAAGAGAGTAATTATTTAAATGACTAATAAGCCTTTTCTCCTCTATGGGCCAAATTTTGCAACTGGACAACTCATATCAATTCTACTGATAGTCATGAAACATAATTTTAACTTGTCCTGTTGAACTACAAAGATTCTTCCTTTCCAGCTTCTATCCTTTGAGAATGTTGCATGAGTCTAAATGAATCCTGAAAAGTCCTGTAAGAAAGTACGATATGTTGAACCTGTTGAACAAGGTCCTGATCAGAAATCAAGCTTTCCATTTTATTTTTTCTATTGGATAACTAAGCTAAACATATTTGAAAAGTGTATATAGCAGTACAGCTGCGACATAGATGAACTATTTATGAAGAACTCTGGGTTTAAGCAAGTTGAAGGGGAATGGATATTTTAATTAGAAGTTAGATTATAGAAGGTGTTTCTTCACTTAAAAATATTCTGTCTTCTCTCCCACTGTTTTAGTCTCAGTCTTCGTATTTTATTCTTATATGGCGATTTTCAATTTAAACGACCCAACAGTATGCCTGTTCTTACAACAACAGCATATGATTACTGCTGTGGAAGACCATACCTCATAAGATAAAATGTATTTTCATAGACATAGAGAAAATGAAGCTATTAGGCTTGGTTTCTTTTTTTCTTCTTGAAAATCCTTGCTTACAGTCCAACTGTCCTGAAACATAGACATCAAATTAAACAAGTTACAGTGATTAATATAAATAATAATTCTCATTATTTACTATCACAGATAGTAAATTTAGGACATCAGTTTGTGGAAATGTATTGTCTATCTGATAATAGTACCTTTTTATATAACAGGTGTGGTCATACTGTTGTATTGACTTCATGCAGAAAATATTTTTTGCGAAGACTTTTCCTTTTGTAGTCATGGGAATAGCTTACTGGGGTTTTTTGGTATTTTGGTTTGTGGGTTTTTGGGGTTTGTTTTGAGAAATAACAGATGCTTTTTAGAATGGTATTTAGAAACCAGAACAAAGGAACCCAGGTAGAGCCCAGGTGCCTTCTTTTACAAATGTAAGTAACAGAATTTCTGCCTATTTCCTTAGAGATTTTTGGGTGAGTTATACAACCACATAGGTTTCAGCAATAAGGAAAACTTAATTTAGACCACTCTTTTCCCCCTTTCTCCTGGTCTTTATTTACTACTCAAAGGAGTGCAGTTCTCTACAGGTTCATATGCAGTGCTATATGTTGTCTGTCGGCTGCAAAGGAAATCGGAGTACAGAAAACATTAATATAAGTACTGTCTGAGGGGAGAGACAAGATAGGAGGTTACTTTCAATACAGATTATATTTGTTATTACTAACAATAATTAGCTATAATAATTTTAATAAAATTAGCGAAAAAAGCTAACCTTTAGCCACCAAATATCCCTATGAAGTCACAGACTGTTTTAAACCTGATTATTATGTGTTTTCAAAAGCAACAGCACCAGTATCATTAGGATTTTGTGGTTTAATAATAATAATGTTTTACTCTAAATTACAAGCTCTTCACATAGCTTGTGAAAACCAGAGTCAAATTGTTTATAAATTTTCATTGATTTGAGAATTCTGTCAACCCAAGTCAACTGCAAAGAGAATTGCTGTGTCTCTCAGGTTCATGATCTCATCTAAAAAGTCTAAGTAATAAGAGCATAATAACACTGGATCTATTGAAAATGTCTCTACTAGAATAATTTGCACATAATACACTAACATATGTTCATATGTAACTATTAATGTTGTATATGGGAACCTAAGAATATGACTTTGCCATATTATTACAATAAATACATCCTTTGACTTTTTAGTTTTACCACAGAATATCCAGTCACCAGGGAAACTGGGGAATTCATATTCTTTTTTTGATGTACATGCAAATTACACATTAATAATAATAATTACAATAATGAGAGTCACGTGGTACAGACCCTCCAAATTATAGCTGTTTGAAGAGCATCTACTTTTTCTGTCACTGTCTGTTGCACACTAAACTTATAAATGTCTTTCCTATCTAACATGCAAATTGTATATTTTATGATAAGCTTTTGCACAACCTCAAATTTTGGGATTTAAATATATGATTTAGGATGTCTGCCTGTATCATTATTAATATTATAAACATTGTTGCTAATGTTTAATAAATAGGATGTTAATTACTTCATTTTACACATAGTTAAATACATCAGAAGAGGATTGCACTATTTCTAAACTTAATAGGCTCTCTTAGAATAAATATTTTCAAGGACTTGCTATAGAATACTTATCTTTGTTTTAAACATTTGTTGTATTATTATCAGTTGAGCTCATTTTCTCCAACCGATATATAATGAATTGTTATATTGTCTAACTTTTGTCTATGCGAGTCACTTGTTTGTCCCAAAGGAAGAATACAAAAGTGGCAAAAGAAATTCATACTCCCACAACTTCCACATTCTTGTCAGTATGATGACTCCTCACTGGATTTATATGGAATAAGTTCTGGAGGACTGAAAGAGTAGAATATATAAAAACAGTCATTCAAAACAATTTTGTACTTTGTGGTGTGACCATTGAAAACTGAACAGCGTTCTTGAAATAGGTATTTCTCAGAGACTTTTTTATACTTGAATATAATGATTTGTCTCATTCATTAAACTTGAGGGAGAAAGTTATTGAAGATGCAATATTTTCAAGTGTTCTAATTTTCCCAAGGTCATTTTAGGAGATAAAAGGAATTAAAGCATACACAATGACATACTGCCTGATTACATTTTTAACATCTCATCAGTGTTCTTTAGTGACTTACATTTTTCATTATCTGTTCTTCTTAAAGTTATAGCTCCCGTTGTTTTCTTTCCATACTTTGAGACTTAATTATATTTAGATTCAGTCAGAGACAAGGTGTAGGAAAGGTGAATTAAAAAACAATCCCTGATAATCATGAAGACATGATCTACATTGCCTCTCTTGACATGTCTCCTCATATATTCATACAAAATGGTCCACAGACATATAGTTGGCGGGAAAAAAATGTGGTTAGCAGTACTTTTTTTTTTTTCTCTGTGTTGTAATCCCATGGCTTTCCACAGACGAAAGTGATGAATTACTATCAACCAAGACAGCTTTTTGATGTGTCCTCTTGTACGTGAAAAACTCGGCTGAGACCACCTGAAGTCATTTCTCTAGAGATTTTGAACAAGTATAAAAAATGGTTTTGTTTTGGACTTGGTAGGCCTCAGAAATGAAAATGCCAGTATGTCGAGGACAGCACATCAATCTAATTTTCTACCTCCATTCCCAATCCTATTCTATCCCTACTGAAACTGCTGCACAATATGTGATACAACAGCAACCCTATTCCACTATTAAGCTGTAGTTCTTTTCAGGAAGTTAGAGTTTGTCTTTTTAAAAAAGCTTTGATTGCAAAGGCTGTAGATGCAAAAAACTAGTGAAATCCTCATTTAGTAATTTTAAAGTCATGCAGGGAGCCTATTTAATTAAAGGAGAGAAACATAATGGAGTGAGAAGTTATAGATAAATCACTTGATTCCATCAAATAGCATTCGTCTTGTTTTTTGGCTAAAGAACAATTCAATATTTTACAGTGGGATTATTCTGCTCTGTTGTTTTTCTGTTTAATAAGACAAGAGCAAAAGCAAATGTAAAAAGCCGCAAGGTTTATTTTAAGTAGATTAGAGGCAAGAGGTTTGGGAAAGGTGTGGTTATTGTAAATATTGTTCCTTCTTCCTTTCATCCATCTGAATGAGAAGAATTATTTCTGGTACTTTCTGATTACAAGAGACATTATGAAAATAGGATTTTCCAAAGCACACAGGGTCATATAGAAAAGAAATTTGTAGAGTACAGAAAGGTTACATAATTTTTGACTTCTGTATAAGGATTCTTTGGATACAGCAGCATTTCCACACTTTTTTTTTTTTTCTTTTTTTTTAATTCTTCAAGAATTAGTAAAATCCTAAACATCCTTTATTTAAATGTGATTTTAAAATTCTTCACTTTTCGAGTAAACGGCACCACTCATTGTTCACTGTTAGTGAAGTAAAAATATACAGACACAACTCATGATCAGTTCTAACAAACTTCTGCATCTCTGTTAATTTCATTTTTCTAAGCTTTCCTATGCCCCAACTTCAGTACACTGAAGATATTCTTACTCTTTAAGATTAGTAAAAATTTGAGTTATTTCATGTATGATTTTTTGTGTGTTTGGATGAACAAGGTGAGATGTAATGTCTCATTAATAGTGTGGACACAAATTTTAACTTCAAGTACTTTACATTAATTCAGATCAATTAAAATGAAGTTATAAAAACTTATGTGTTTTAACTTTGCTCTGCACCATAAGATATAAAAAATATTGCATAACAAGTTTATATTTTATCAATATTTCCTTGTATCATAACTTAGCTATCCAAGAATATTGCAATCAATTTCTGAAAAAAATATTAGAAATAACAATATGTACATTTGATACAACATAGGCTAAAGTTAGACCAGATTAATTTAATCTTATCAATCCACTGAGGAACTACTGATCTTTGCTGAGGTGAATAAGACAATTTCTAAGAAGACGAGTATTGACTCCAAATGTTGGCCTCCTGGGGGAAGACAAAAGAAATACACTAAAATACAAAGATCACATGCAGTTGAGCTTCTTTGAATCTATCATAAAGATTCATACCAGGACTTTGTGGGAGATCCTACACAAGAAGATATTTTAGAAATCGGCACATATGGACATTGTAGCATGAATTGCACTTCTAAGGAAAAATTTCTTGCAATTAGTTGAAGGCTCTTCTGAGAGTGAGTATAATGGGAACTATTGATAAACTATATGAATTGTAAAATATGAACAATAATTCTGAGTCAAATAATTTATAGAGTCTATAAACATACTGTAAAATGCAGACAATTGCAAAATAGGAAGATGCTAAAAATAGGCTTCATGTCACAATATTGCTTCCAGTTAATGAAAAGAAAAATTCTTTTTTTATTGAAAGTTACAATTCTGACAACTTCACACCTAAAGAATTTTAATCAAGGAAATTAAACTACATATCTGAGCTTATCCTAAAACTTCTAGAATGAATGGGTTGTAGTCCTAGCTTGCCTAAATGAGTATATCCATGGCAAACCATATTACACTTACAGATACTCATGCATAGAGCTAAGCAATGAAACACAGCTCTGGTAAAAGAGATGTGTTTATCTAGCTAGGCTACTAACGAATTGACTATGAAGAACACAACCTCTTAAAATGCTGTAAGGAATCTAAGCTGATAAATTGAGATATAAAGGTAAACAAGACTATATCCATGGAAATACTGAAAATCCCTTCTCATCTGCACCCCACTGAAGCTACTTATTTACAAGAATTTGCTAGTTCACTTCAGACTCTTTATTACCCATAAATATCTTTCTGCACATGATAAGATTTTTTAATAAAAATCATATTTATTAAATATTGAAAAACAATCTAGTATTATCATTAAAAATTTCCGTGCAGATGAATGCTAGAAATATACTTTGAGCTGCTTTAAATCATATAGCAGGTTGCATTTTTTTACCTGAAAAATCTCCTGCAAGCCTACAGTTGTGTTTTGGCTTTGTCTCAGGCTGTAGTAATCCATGTCCTTGGCAATTAAAATATTTATGTATGTCTGCTTGATGAACAGCCATTGCCCTCATGCACCCAAGCACATCCAAATTCTACAGAGAAAATGGTGGTTGCAGCTAAGATCAGGCTTCTCTTATAAAGGAGGCAAAATGTCAGAGTGTGTTCACAGTAAAGTTACTCTGTTTCCAGAGACAATTTAAGCCTCTGTCGTTCACTGCCCTAGAGACAGCTTTAACTATCAAGCTAACATGTTGATATATTTTTTCTGGCTAAAGCCCTTTTTTATGAGGCAATGAGTTGCTCTCGTATGCTGCTGAGATGCCACAACATCAGTCAGAATTCAAAATATTCAGCAGCTGACAACAGATACTCAGAAACTTCCCAATTGGGACAGAATTTCAGCTCCTGTTTACAGAAATGGCTGTGTGAGTAAAACCAAATTACTAGTCATTCAAAACAATGACATTTTCTTTCTGTGAAAAGTAGATACAAATAGGAACTGCATATGAAATCACTTCTGTGTTTTCACCCCTGTGTCTGTATTCTCTGAGTAAAACTGCTTGAATGACACAGGACATCGATTGGGTGAAAGAGTTTATTTCTTCAGGTAAGATTTAAAATTTCCAATGAGAACATAGATAATCCAGATATCTGATTCACAAGTATATTATTCATTTGATCAAACTACTGTAGGCTAAAGGATACATATAATAAATTTATAGACAGTCACACATCTTCATAGCTCACTGAGCTCACATCTTTCCTATCATATTCAAGTCATCCTCTGAACCTATACATGTGCAGAATTATTGTTTTTCTTATTTTGAAATGTACCAAAGCCTAGAGTTTTATACAACTATGATAGTTGTGGATTTGTGTCCCCTGTCACAATCCAGAGTACCTTCCAGTAAGAAGAAGCTTGGTAAATAATTTTAATAATTAGTGTATCCACAACAGACTTCGTCTAGGACTCACTGAGCCTGCAGCCCAGAAACATCTTTCCATTGCATAGTTAATACTCTACATTGTTGTTCGCAGCATCTGAGGTCCAATTTAAGGCTTCTTACAGCCATTACATTTTCCACATAAATAAAATTATAGTATAGTCTTGCCCTTCTGTTTTGAAGATAACCTTCCTAAAAGAGGCTAAAAATTCAATAGAAGTCCTGCTGAAATCAATGGAAGTAAGAAATAACTAAGGCATAATAGGCTTATTAACATTGCACTTAATAAAAAATGTTGATAAATATTTTTTTAAAATACATAAAGGAAAAAAAAATCCACAGAAAAAATCCTTACATGAGAACAGAAGATTATAATGACCTCTCTCTGTCCAATCTGAAATGTAAGAGATGCAGCTTTCTTAATTAGTTCAAAGGAGATATGCAGCCCTGCAGATGTGGGGAGAGTATGGGAGAATGAAGCTTAAAATGAGGCATTTCAGGCAGGACAAGTCATAAAAATTGAGACCTGAAAGTAAAAAATTGCAAATAATGTCAAATTCCAGCCAGTAAAAAAAAAAAAAAAAAAAGAAAGACAATTTTGTGTAAAATTACAAATTTTGAATTAGAAATATTATGATGCATCTTAACTGAACCAGATACTCCATTTTCACACCATATACTGAAGACTTTGAGTACTCCAACAGAGTTTCTAAATTCTAAGTGGCCCCTGGTACCCTCAGTCCCAGCTATTCTGACTGGGGAAAACAGGGGGTAGGAGCTGTAGCCCTTTCCTCACTACCAGCTGGAGCAGGAAGAAAATACCTGCAAGGCAATAACGATAGTTGCAAGAATGATCCAGGTAGGTGAGGACTACTTGGAAATGCATAGTTGCTTTCCTTCCCAACAGCCTTCAGTGAGGCTATATATAAACCCAGAATTCACTGTACACTAGGAGGGCAGCTAGTCAGAAGTTCTGAATTATGCACTGGGACAAACCAAGGAGTTTCAGAAAATGAGAAGGTATCAAATTTATCAGTTTGAAAATTTGGCTATAACTTCCACTTACTAAATATAAAAAATGCAGTAACATCAGACAGTGGGTCTGATCCAATTGCCCAGGAAATCAATGAGTGTCTTGTGGCTTCAGCAGAACTGGCATTTGTCCAACATCCTCACTCTATCGATTTTAGTCCTATTCCTTCTTTCCCCTCCCTCACTTTTCACCTTCAACAGCTTTTGTTCTGTCACCTTCTTCTTCTGGCAAGAAGTATCATATTTATATGAGGCTCTAAGTTCTTTGGATTTAACCCAATTATGATAACATGCTGAATGGAAAGGTTCTATTTTGAATAGTTATTTAGTTATGATTGGGAAAAAATACTGAACAGCATTTCAAAGTATAAATAAAATGCAGGTATAGAATTATAATTTGAATAAAGGTATACAAATACTTTATGCATTAAAGTAAACCTCCTGTCTTAAAAACATTAAGCCTGTTTCTGTGATTCAAATAATACTGGTAAAGGTAATTTCTTGAACAAACTCTAAGGCTGAGATTATTTCAACATATTGAATGCTTGAATTAGTATCACATAAACCAATTTGGAAGATATCCAGCCACTGGGTAACAAAGGAATTTGCTGGAAAACTGAAACTGTATGCCCTATAATTAACAAATATCAAATCCTTAAGAGGACAAAGATGAGTCGTTCAGAGTAAAAATAACCCATTCATTCTAAAGCAAATATTATGGATTAAAAAAATCTCCACATACTACTGAAATACACAGAAAAAAAATCCGGGTATTTTCAGTACACAATCCACATTATATTTCAAATTAATTGTGCAGGTAACTTTTTAAAACTTAAAATAGGTTGTCAAAGGGCCATGAGGGGAAGCTGTATGAGTCGTGGCTGTGGTCACTTGTTCTATTCATCCTGGAGAAGAGACTGAGGAGAGACCTCATTGCAATTACAACTTCCTCACTTCCTCACTGCCTGAGGGGAAGAGGAAGGGAAGACACTGATCTCTTCTCTGTGGTGATCACTGGCAGGTTCTGAGGGACTGGCCTGTGTCAGGGGAAGTTTAGGATATCAAAAAGTTTTTTCACCCAGAAGAGGTTGGGCACTGGAACAGCTCCCCAGGGAAGTGGTCACAGCACCAGCCGGACAGAGTTCAAGCAGTGTTTGGCCAATGCTCTCAGGCACATGGTGTGACTCTTGGGGAGGGTTCTTTACGGGGCCAGGACTTGGACTTGATGATACTTTAGGGTTCCTTCCAACTCAGCATAATCTGTGATTCTGTAAGTCTTTGAAGAAAAAAGCTTTATTTAGAAAGAAAACAAACAACAAAAAATCAAACCATCTCATGACACAGAATCAAATGGATTCTGAGCATACCACTGTAGTAACATGATATATATTAATTATTATAATTTAAGTCTCTATACATACATTTTATATGCCGGGCAGTTTCTTGCAAAAATTTTTTATTATACATATACATAAAAATCTATTTTTGGTTATTTATCTTATCAAATATTCCACCTTTTATTAGTAAGAGATATTAGGTTAGTAGAGAAATGCCTTCGTTCTATATAAAGAATTACTAGCATAACATTGGTAGACTATCTGAGTATGGATTTATTGCAGTTTAAGCGCAAGGAAAATTTATCTGTTGTATTAATGTTACACTCAATTCATCCATTAAAAGCTACATTCTTACTAAGATATTTACAAAATATATGTCCTAAAAGTTAATGTAAGTATGTTATAAATTACGATAAATTATTTTTAATTATAAAAAATGTTCAATGTACTAGCTCATTGGCTAACTTCAACAGCTGATTCTATTTCTTTTACTTTTTAATTTATTGGAAAAGTGAATTGATGGTGAGATTAGGTTATGGACAATTTCCTTCATATTAAAATCTTTATACTACCAGAAGAAATAATCAAGACCAAACTGTAGCGTACATTGTAAGTAATAATTTTATAGTCCAAACTTCTTCAGCAGGTCTTGCTTGTTTCAATCTCCTGATCATTCTTCAAGAATTTGAAATGTCTGAAAGAAAAAATAACAAGAACCACAATAAAACCAAACAAGAAAATATGTCTAACAGTATCAGAATTAAGAAATCTTTGAGAACTAGCTATGAACAAAAGGAGACAGGAAGATGATTTAGGGACTGCAGATGATAAAAGATCTGTTTTGGCAAGTTTCTGTGTCAGAAGAAATTGAAGAGATATCTACCAGATATCAGTACAATTAAACACATTGAGAAAATCAGTAATGAATAGCTGTTTTAAAAGACATACAAATGGTGAGGTTGGTGACTAACACAAATCTTATTACTTCTATTTTCTTTGTTCTGTTCTAAACCATTTAACATCTCTTTAGTGTTCATTTCATCCAGTAATGCTAACTCTTCACAGTTTATGAGCCATGGCTATAATCCATATTGTTTCTGCTAAGGAAGTTAAAACCTGTCTGCCAACCAATTACCTAACCTCGCTTACACACATGCACACATCTGGGGCTTAGTTATCATCACTCACTTAGGGTTTGCATGACATTTCGTAAGCATGTGTTTACCAAGATTAATACTAATTTGAATCATCCCATATACTTTATAATTCATAAAATAATTTAACTGGTTGGAGATTTTAAGTGCCAGTGTTGATTGTTTTGTTTAATATGGATTTGATCTAAAATCCAATTAGAAAAAGCAGCAAGAGCATCTCTACAATAATTATGCCATTGTTTTCCATTCTTTATTAATATTTCAGTTTTAATCCATATCTATAATTTTAATTTAAAATAGAAGTAAGCTACATAATCAGCAGAACTGGGAATATGTTCAAGGCCAGACTGAATATACCCATATCTGTATTGCTAAATAAAGAGAGAGCCAGGAAGCGATATCAAAGATTGTGCCTCTATATTACTTAATTTGCACAATTTTTAGATCTCTCGTCTGTGCACACTCCACCCGGATGTCTCAAGAGGTATTCTCAGGCAGAACTCAAGGTAGTCATTGCTCATGAACTGCTGACAAATGGTATTATGAGTATGACTGTATAGGGATTACTTCCTCTGTCCAAAACAGTATTCCAGCAACATCCTAAGGGTTTTGCACTCTCATGTTCTCGCCTGCAACATTCTTGTACAGGTAACAGCTACCCTAAAACCCACTGAAGAACACCATTCATCGGTATTTTAGAAGTTATGACCTATGACTAAAATTAAAAAATATAGTCACAATTACCTCTCTGGACCACAGGCTCAGCCTCTAGGTCCAGAAGCGGTCCAGGAACACATGATTAATAGGAAATCTGTGAAAATTTTGTAAAAAGAGATGGGTATCAAAAGAGTGACAGTAAGACAGCTTGTACCCCTAGGCTTTGGGGACAAAGAGCAGTCCCTGAATCACTATTGTTTGGCTTCACAATACTGTGAAACACCTACATCTGACTTGTGCTTGTAAGGTGCCCAAGTGAGGCAGTCAGTTTATTTCTATAGTGTTATTTCTATGAAGGGCTTTGTATACTGTCCCAGTTTTCATTTGTATCTGTCGTCCTTCCATATTGCAACACTGGAGACTCACATTAGTACTGCATATGCAACAGAAGGCAACAGAAATATAGGACCCAAACAAAACCAACAAATGACATGTCAAATCTATTGAAAATATGGACAAATTTCATAATGTAAACCTGTACTAACTTTATTGGTACGTTGTTCCATACTTTATTGGAATTACTGTCCATATTTATTGCACAGGGCCATTTACACTGCAAGCCACTTGGGATAGGCTTTGGATAAGGTTCTCATTCGGAGAAGAATCAAATGAACTAATAAAAATCAACCCAAACCCATGGCAGACTAAATTTTCTTCTTCCAGAAACCATGTAGCAGACCCAGTTGCTAGAGCAAGGGTTCACTAACCTCCCTCATGGTGAAAACTAGCCAGTTCATCAGCTGGGGCTAAGAGAGAATTACTGCACTTGAGAGCAGAGATGCAGTACTCAGCAAAGCACTGTATAAGTAGGAGTTACATATGCACTGAAATTTTCAAAACTGAATCAACAAAACAGCCATGAATTATTCAAATTTAGAACTTTTGTACTTAGGAAAAAATACAACAGTGAATCCAGTCACAGTTAGTCCTCTTTATTTGTATGGTCTTTCTATAAATCATGAAAAGCCTCCGGATGCCTTGGCCATTGTATTTATCATTTCATCTGACCACATTTTTTCATGAGGTACTTATTATTGTGGGTCATATGCATGATCATATTTTCCTGGGAAGGAAAAGTATAATTTAGCATCTTGGAATACTCAGATTGTCATATTAATTAAAACTGGATGTACAGAGCTGCTTTCAGAGGATATTGTTGCTTCCAAACTTTTTCTTAGACGCGATGATAAACCTGATTGATTACAGTTTATGATAGCAATAATCTCTGCAATACCATTAATTAGCACAGTTAATAACTAATTTTCTGGAGGTTTAACTGCCCTTGGCTTTCCCTCAAGCTGTTACAAACTGGCCATTAACTGCTGGTTACAATTGATTTCTCAGGACTCTATTTAAAAGAAATTTTATTTCAATTCAGTACCCACAGAGTCTAATCTTGATCTGGTAAACAAAAAAAATTCTCCACCTTAGCAACAGACCTCTTGTTCCTCATTCTCCTTGTATATCATTTCAGGGATATACAGGGATGTAAGCTTTGTAGTTCAGGGATAAAGGAAAAATGAAATTCTGCTATTCTTTATTCCAAATTTTCAAGTGGTAGGGAAGCCCAAAAAGGAAGAGAACTCTATTGACATCTGGTGGGAAAAAAAGAGACAAATTAAATGCTCCAGCAGGCCAACTTTCAGCTTATTTGCTTGCATATACTGTTTCTTTGTGTTTGGAAACTGTTTCTTCTAATACCCTAATGTAAAGAGTCATTTCTGATGGTAACACTATACAGGAATAATTGCTATTTAAATGTGAAATGTGTGCAAACAGAGTGGACATTTTACATAAGAAAATAGGTTTCTGTTACAGAGTCCAAAACCTACTGCCTTTAAAAAAAAAAAAAAAAAAAAAATCTACAAGGCAGTGAATTTAAGAGGTATTTTTAACTTGAGAAAAAATAGTTTACTGAAGAATAACTTGTATTTTACAAGACCATTGTTTTGTAGTGATTTTTGATTTCTTTGTAATAATTTATAAACAATGGGAATAGCTAGTAAAGCTGCAAGCAGAGCAAGGCTGGAAGAAAAATTATGAGCATGTAACATTACAAGGAGCAGTGAGGGATTGTCAGGATGAACAATGCAGGTCACACCACCATGAGGTCAGCAGTAGGGCTTTACTACCCAGCAAGACTGAGCAATCCCAACTGTGAGGTGTATGTTGCTGTGAAAGCAAGAAAGATATAGTCCACTTAGGAATTGCCTTATTATAAGAGAGGCCCATGATAAATATAGCCGTTGGAAGCTGTATGCTATCCTGCTTTTGCTCTTTCTTACATTTTCCTTTTATTCATCAAATAACATATTCTTTGTTAAGTCAAACACTTTACATATGTGAATGAGGAAAAAATAAGAGCTGACTATTCACCAGAAAGTATGTTTTCCAGGGTTCATGCCTTATAAGGTTTTAGCCTGTATAAGAAAAATGGAGATTAGCCTGCCTATTTGATAATAGGTCTGATTGAAGGGTTATAGGGAATTCAAATCTCTAATAACCATTCTACTTGGAAGAAGTTACCCTGTCATTGTTTTCTTTGCATCTTTCTATTAGACCATCTTTCTCTCCAGCATCTTTGCATAAATTTTTCCTTATAATTTATTGGCTCCCCTAAAGTTTTAAAATGTTGCTTTCCTCCCCACTGAAACTAAAATGACTGCCTTTCAACTCATGCCTTAATTTTTCAAAACAAATACTTGGATGACTGATTCCATAGACCTCTGGCTGTACATGGGCTTCCCTGTGAGCAGCAACAAAGACACCTCACTGTCATTCTTTACACCTTTCACGGAGCCTTAATCTGTGGCCTAAATGAAATGGGATAAAAACTGTGTAGTGAGAGACTCTGACTATATCTTTAAGCATTAACCAGATTTATCTCATGTTTTCTTGGTTCCTTTCCTCTTGGTGATCTCTTTGGATCTTCATGCATCAGCTACACATTTTTAAAGTGGGAACTGGCTGTTCCATATCTGTTTAGCTGATGACAGAATGAGACCCTGAATCATGAATGGAGTTTCTTGGTAAACCTGCAGAACATAATTACATTAATAATGAAAAAACCTTCCACCTGCAAGAAATGATTCAGACAAGAGAATCACAGAAAGGAAGACCGCCATTTTAAAGTGAAACATATAACTCAATGCAAATGGTTCCATTATACATTGGTGCTGTGCAGGTTTTGATTTTGGTTTTTCCCATTTAATTCCATGACAGAAAACATTCTACAGCTAATAAAAAACCAATAAAAAACCAAAAAAACCAACCAAACAAACAAACAAAAAGGTGATGAAACAGCAAACATTAGAATTCAAGTTTTTTCAATTTCTACAATAAGAATGCTATTATGAAAATTAAATGGACATGAAATAAAGTAGTAACTAAACAAAGTAATTGTTTTCTTTGATAGACCAGACTGCCAAAATTTCATTTAGATTTCTTTCCTTTTTATATAAAAATAAATCTCATCAAGAAAAATTTCTACTGTGATGTAGGTACTCTGCAGGATGTCTATATTAACAAGTCTTTGTGTACATGGACAAAAGATTTTAAATTCAGTCCTTTCAGAATTAAAAATCTGTATTTGTTGACTAGTTGATTGACATAGACATATAGACCCAGAGGGACTGACTGAACTGACTGACGCTACCACCATGCATGGAAGACTTGTCTTAAGGAAAGAACACTGATATTAGCTCTTGTTTATTTGAGCTCCAATTCAAGACTTACAGTATTCAGCTAGCTCTGTCAATGTTATGTCACTCACTCTTCAGTGTAAAATACCTCTCCTGTTCTTGTTCTCCCAACCAATACTCTGGTCTATTTATTTGTTATCTATTGCCTTGACAGCTCCAGCCTTCTCCCATACAGCTTCTTCACCACCCTTTGTCCATCTTTTCAAATTATCAAAGTTAAACACATCAAACTTTTTGGGAAAATTAACATTAATTTCATGTTCTCTAAGCTTTTCATCACCATCTTAATCACATTTATGTATAGTCAGATTCTCCATAATATTATTTCATGTCTGATTACTATTTATTTTCTTAAATACATTCCAAATGTTCACCTATTCTTCACCTTCTGAATGTTTCTGAATCCTTTATTCCTTTCAGACAATTTTGTTCTGTTGATTTTTTTACTTTAGCATGAAATAATTTTCTACTTCCCATCAAACAAAGCCTTTCTTTCTTCTCTTTCACACTTTTTCTAAAAAACAAGAAAGACAGATCATGCCTTCATTTGAAATATGACAGTCTTCCTTGTCTTCTTTAATGTACAAATGGAGATCTTGGGTCAATTTGGGCAAGTTTCTTAGGATCAATTCCAAAGATCACAAGCAAATATTCACTTAGGACCTGAAAGATGCTACAGTGGAAATCAAATCTGAGTGCCCTAAAGAGTGCATCAGTAGCTTTAAACTACATCTATACTACCACATTGAATTTTTCCAGAACCAATAGCTGACATTGAGGCTGTCAGGCATTAAATATCCTTGTGTGTGTATGCCCCTATCAATGAATTCTTTCATGTTCCAAAATAATAAAACAGACCCAAAATGATAATTAAGAATGCCTGTAGCATGCCATAACTCCTGAACCATACTCAGAAATTATTTGGGAGAGTGCTAGTTGACTCAAGACAAATTTTCAAGGCTCACTATATAATTATAAAATCAAATTAAATAGATGTTGACATTCCAGAGCATATATCCATTCTCTAGAACAGTTTAATTTATTAATATAAACATAGAAAAAGACATCTCAGCATATGATGTTTCCAA
Source organism: Taeniopygia guttata (assembly GCF_048771995.1). Classification (NCBI taxonomy): domain Eukaryota; kingdom Metazoa; phylum Chordata; class Aves; order Passeriformes; family Estrildidae; genus Taeniopygia; species Taeniopygia guttata. Next base: position 51,308,218 of record NC_133024.1, read on the forward strand.
CAAATTCTCTACAGTGGCCAATTTGAAATGTTAAACACAGGGTGAATCTTGAAACCTGTTTAATGGTTTTATCTTCAAATATGCCTTGATATAATTTCTACTCCTTTGTTTTTGTTTTTGTTTTTGGTTTTGGTTTTTTGTTTTTGTTTTTAATTTATGCTTTCAAAGACCCTTTGCTGGGAGGGACACAAATCTCTATTTTAAACGGCGCCATATTATCCAGCTATCTGATGAAGATGTCCTCTTTTATGCAAATAAGCCATTAAAGCAGAAAGGAAGAGCATTACTATGAATAAAGCATATGAAGGGGATCTGAACTATATCACCCACTTTAAATACTATTATATTAGATACTATTATATTACACTAAAGACACATTTCTAGTAATACTCAGATCATGATAGTCTACCAGATTAATGAAATACACTGTTCTGTGCACATTTTCTCACCAAAAGAATCTTCTGAGTTGAAATATGATTTCAGTAACAGAGCTAGTCAGAAATCTTTTGCAGAAGCAATGTATATCCTCAATGTTAATGTCTTTTGAATGGAAGTGGGAAATTAAGATTTTAACTTCCTACTTTCAGGAAGGATCATGAAACTAAACCTTCATCATCCATGTCTCAATCAGCATTCTAGCATCTGGACATCTGCATAAATTTGGAGATTGCTATACATTTTCAGAGTGTGTCTGTCAGGCATCTTTGAGAGTGCCAACTCTAACATCTGCCTCAGGGAACAAAGCCAAAGAAAGAATAATTTCTCAGTCTCAACTGTATTTAGGTTTATGTATCACAACACTCCATAAGGCAGAAGAACGCCTTGGCAAGGTTAGGAGCATAATTCTGTGTTTATGTAATTTTACAGTTTAAAAAATAAGCTTCACCAGGGAAAATCAGTAGTAAATGAGGTCTTTTTTTCCTCCAGGTATTATTTGTCATTCTGAATTTTTTTTTAATATGTCAAATCATTGCAAAAATAGCTAGAATCTACCTCATATTATTAGGATTTTTTTTCCTATTGCACCATTTTTATCACTAATGTGTTGATTATGAGAATAAAGCCTTAAGTTCTTCTTTTCAATTCAAGCCCCATTTTAATTTCTATATTACTTGTGTTTTTCTTCTGTTAGAAACATAGTAGGATTGCCTTGGACTTTTAGTCTGTGATGTTGAAATAATGGCTAAGTAATACTTTAGAATCTATTTTTCAAATCACCAGGAGAAATTTTAATTCATTTGTTGGGGAAACCATTAACTTTTCATTTCCTGGTGTTATTTCTAGTCAAAAGAATTCCAAGCCTCTTCATTTCCTTTCTTTTCTACCTCTAAAAATAATGTTCTTTATCAAGATTTTAAGAGTCAAGGTTTTCAGGTGCCAGGAGATCAGACTTCAACTCAAGTGAAAGGCAGAAAGAGCTAGAAGTTAAGCATGAGGCATCAAGAAAGCAATCAGCAGGTGTCAGACAGAATCAGTCAGCATGCAGTTTGATATAAAGATTTAAAAAGATGGAGTTACTCCTTAAGAAAGGCATCTCATTTTTGGTATATTTTTAAATTTAATTTTAGCCTTATTTCCTGGTGAAACTAGGATTGCATTAAGTTTGTGTGTGAGTGCATTATGTCAGAAGGTTTATTATCCTCAAATCCTTCTGAAAAAAATTAATTTCAACTCTATTTGACTAAAGGTCAGTAATCTCAGATATGCTGAGTTCCTCAAGCTTCATGGTAAAGGGTAACCAAGTAGAAGAGAAAAGCCTGTAAGTGTTCCTGTTCTCAAAGAGCTGAAATGTGGGTTCAACAGTACTTGAAGAAAATCACAGAAAATGCTGTATAGAGAGATGTCACAGAAGACAAAACTACTAGAAGACTTTTAAAATTGCTCTCAAATTTAACTAGTTGCCAGAACTGCACTAGTAAATTTATTATGATCACAGCATGAGCTCTAACACTCGTGTCTTTGTATCTATGATATTTAATTGTTAACATGCTTTATTGCATAGTTTTGACTTGAGACAGTTTATTAGACTTTTCTTCAGGTGTAGTTTCTTGGGTAGTTCAGTCTAGCAACTATTCCAAATATGTACTGTGGCATCTGAGGGTGGAAGAATTTTGCAAGTGAGTGAAGCTATGCCAAATCAACCACCCAGGCAGAACTTGAGAAAAGTTGCTAGTACTGCTTAGCTTTCTAACATATATATACAACCCCAAAATTGCAGGCTTTCATTTCTTGACAGACTTTAAGAAGTCAGTGTTCATCTACTAAGCACTTTGAGAACTTCCAAAACACTTCTTGAGGGCAGAGAGCTTCTTATTTGTTGCTTTACACTTGTGCTTTCTTTGAAATCATGACTAAATTTGAGAGGGTTGACCTTCTTTTCACACAGTTGCCAACCTATTCAAATATTGGCATATATGGATAGAATTGGATTTGATTGTTTTCCCCAAGAAGAGCTTCCTCACCAGGAGATTACAGTCCTCACTACACTATGTGTTCAGTGTCTTCTTAATCTTCTGCTGACGTTGTGCAGAAAAGAATGCAAAAGAATGCAAGATTCACTAAAGTAGAGAGAAAACATAATTTTACATGCAAGGGACTAGGATATCACCTGAAAAAGGGAAGAAAAAAATAAAATAGGTGTTTCAGAAATGGTCAAACATTCTGTTAGTGTCTACATAAGTAAATTTTAGAATAACTATTTAGAACATGCATAACAGCTCAAGACTTTTCTTTTCCCAGAAAGATTTTCCAACCACTCCCTAGGCAGATAAAACAGATATAGCCAGATGGCTAACCTATTCCCATATGGAATGTGATTTTAAATAATTTTAAGTGAGGAAAAGAAATTAATTTGCCCCTTCTACCAGCTGGGCAGCTCTTTTAACTGTCTCATTCTTATAGAAATGAGAACACTGTCTTCCAGCTTAGTTTAATGAAAATAACATCAGAAGTATCTTTGTTTGCAGTCCACTTCTGTCACTATGCTAAGCTAACAGTGAAAAATACTTTTATAAATAACTTAGCAATATTTTGGGAGAGAAATTTCTTGCTTTGTGTTTTGATTCAACTGTGTTACAAAGTAATCTCTGAACTGCTGAGCTGTAATAAAACTGGCACAGTTCTAGGCATGCACAAAAGAATAAGAGTTTAAGAATTTTAAAGTAAAGGGAGCCCGATGTCTATAATATAGGCAGACAAAGAGTTAGAGGAAAGTTAAATAGTAATCTTTAGAACCACGGTTTTTATACTGAGTTTGTAATTTTCACTCTGTTCTCATTGTAAGTTACAGAATTTGGGGGGAGAGGTTTTGGGGTTTTTTTGAAATTAATCTGGAAAATGAGGTTGTATTTCTGGCTGATGCAGCTGAGTGTTGCCATTATGATTGATGAATTTCAAGTCAAAGTCTGTTACATTTTTCCCCCACCTCAGTTCAAGCAGATATTTAAAGCTGCCTCTAGATTCTAAGATTTAGTTGAAAGAGGTGTTGCAGACACCTATTCCTAAAATCTGAAATACTGTTCACTTAATTGCATTTGAAATTTATAGAAAATGAACCATTGCATTGCAAACTACTTGGGTGTCAGCTTCAGAAACTCCATCGCATCATTCTTTGTGGTGGCAAGATCTGCAGTTCTTAACAAGACAATTAAAATACTCTGCTGAAGATAATCCTGTTCCTCTGGTGAGATATATACAAATTTCCTAAAGATATGAGCTTTTCTCTCATATTACTGGCTCTTCACAGTTTCATACAAGATTTACCAGTGAACCTAGGAATAATGTATTTGCTAGCATTTTGAGTCTATATAAAAATAGACTGGGTACATTAAGAAAATAAGATGTAATTGCACCCTGAATTGAGAAGCAATGGAAAGAATGGCAGTATAACTACAGTGTTGAGAGAGAATGTCTGGCAGAATGGAATGCCATCTGAAAGACACCGAGATTTGATCAAGTCCTATCTTTTGTGTAGTCCGAGCAATTACCACAAAATGCTGAGGTGAGCTGAATGAGAAGGTTCTACGTCATTCAAGGAGAATATAGCATGATTGCTCAGCCATCCCTTACAAGAGGTAGAGGTGAAATGGTGTGTATCAGAAAGTTATAAAGATTTATGGCATCTGCTGCTTCCAAATGTATCTATCTGCATGCAAACCACTTGCAATGTGAACTGATGGAAGACAAAGTCTCTTTGTCCAGGGAAGGTGCATTAGTAGGCTTAATTTCCATAGCCCATTTACTCAACTGAGGCAAGAATGTCCCAGAGAAATCAGCTGGATCATGATAAGAATTCAAAGCCACAAAACTAAATAAAAAGAGATTATTAGCAACATTTCAGTAAGCAAACAGAAGAGTCTTAAATGATCAATACTTGACAAGAGGCATGTCACAAACTTCATGTATAGGTCAGGCACACACAAAGTTTTTCAAGTAAATCGACTGACTTCTGGACAAGACACAAAAAATGTCACTTTTTATCTCTCAGTTGATATTTTTCTCACAGAGTAAAAAAAAGAAAAAAAAATCACCACCCTCAGAGATTTGATCGAAAAGATAGTCACTCCTGACACAAGTTTAAGGAGAAAAAACTGCAATCAAGTGGAAATTTTTGTCACTACCTTAATCTCTGATTTGTAGAAGGTTGTGCTTTGGGATATTTGGTATGTCTGAGAACTGCCACCAAAGAGCCCTTCTGTTCTTTAATCGTTGCACTAAATCTTAACAAACGTGAGCATGAAAACTATTGTGCTGTACTTGTGAGGCATATATCAAAGTTATATTTTTAAAGCTTGGAAAGGCAGTTGAATCATGCATGCTCTTTACGGAGCTCTGATCAGGCTGATAAAGGCAGTTCAGCTTCAATAAACGCTTTTAAGTGAATGTTTTGGAAAGCGAATAGGAAATTCAAAGCTCAAACTGTTGCCTAACTGCTCCCATAGCACTTTGATCACTTTGCTGCTGACATTTTGTTAAAAATGTCTTGTTTTTATTAAAATGTTGGGATCTAGGGATTTAGAAATTTAAGAGTAGTCACTGAAAAAATAATATACAGTAAAACTGAGTGACATAACTTATTAAGTACTTTGTACACATTTCTTAAAAAAGAAAACTTTTTCCCTGTGGGGTCAAACACAGCTTTGCACTTCTCTGAAAAAAAGTTCATATTGTTAAAGCAAGATGAGTGCAGAAGATAAATCAAACAGCAGTGCTTTGCCTGAGGCAATGCCTCCCTCAAGTTATAAGACTTTGCTATGAAAAAATGTAGACATCCAATAATTTAAAAATTAATAACATATAAAAAACATCATAAATGAAGAGTGTGAATTCTCTGCGTCATGCTTCTATTAAATATTTATGCCAGATTACTTTCTGTTGAAGGACATCAAGGACAAGCTGTCATAATTACCTTTCTTTTCTCATTACACAGAATACATCTATCTATCTATCTATCTATCTATCTATCTATCTATCTATCTTTCTTCAGCAGTAAAAAGTTCCTTTTTTTCTCAGATTTTAGAGCTTTTATAAAAATAGCTGATTTTTACAAGATGAATTGCAATGTATGACCATGGATGAAAAGTAGGAATTAAATCTTCATTCCATACCAGACATGTTGGAACTTCAATATGATCTGGAGTCAGAGGCAACCAAATGGTATGTCACAATTGATATCATTAATGCATTTTTCTTAATCCCTCTGGAAGCAATGCACAGCACACAGTTTGCTTTCACTTGGAAGGGGTGTCCAGTATACCTGGAATCAGCTGCCCCAGGGGTAAAAACCTGCCAGAGATGAGCTCCACTGTCTGCCACGGACTGATCCAGACTGCACGGAGTGAAATTCCAAAACACCTGCAATATACTAATGACATGTTGTCTGGGAGAATACAACAGAAGTTTTTGAGAGAGGGAAGAAAATAGCCCAAATTCTTCTGAAAGCTGGTTTTGCCATAATACAAAGTAAGGTAAAGGAAACTGCATAGGAGATCCAGTTTTTGGGAATAAAATGGCAGGACTTAAACCATCATGTGCCTATTGAGGTGGTTAACAACCCATTTGGACAGGATCAGCTGCGCAAAATATGCTCTACTCTGGAGCTGGGAAGCATGTTCTCACACAGAAAATCTGACGAAGAACATCAGAAGAAAACCAGGATCAATGATTAGGGTTTTGGAGCCAGGGCAATCAAGGATCAGAGGCCCAGTACATTCCAACTAAAAAAAAGAGATTTTAACAGAATATGAGGGGGTTTGATCTGCCTCAGAAGTTGTTGGAACAGAAGCATGCCTCCTCTTGGCACTGTGATTTCCCATGTCACACTGGGTGTTCAGAGGAAACATCCCCTCAACACATCACATGACCAGTGCTACACAGAATCAGGGGGTAGCACTAATTATACAATGAGTCCAAATGGGAAAATCCAATTTACCAAGAATTCTGGAAGAGATTATAGACTGGAAGAGATTATCTCAACCAAAAGGCTGAGATTTTGGAGCATTGCCAGAGAAGGTGACTCAGATGAGATAAGGATACCAAGATTGAACTGGCTGAGCTATTTATAGCCCAATGGGCCCATGGAAGATCAGGACATCTAGGAAGGGATGCAACATAGGGGTTTGTGATTGAGGGACAGAGGTTATCACATAGGTTATCCACCAATGTGAAACATGTGCTGCCATCAACCTAGCCACATGAGTGAAATCTCCTTGGAACAGAGGGTGGCTGGGTTTACTATATGGTAAGGCCTGGCAAATTGACTACTTTTGTGTGGCTGCCATGAACATACCAAGGTGAGAGAGCTACATACTCACCATGATAAAGGCAGCAAGTGGCTGGCTGGAAACTTACGCTGTAAACCATGCCACTGCTCAAAACATCACCTTAGGCCTTGAGAGACACATTTTGGGGCAACAGGGTACCCCAAGGAGAATTGAATCTGACAATGGGACTCATTTTTTAAATTACCTTCTAAATTCTTGGGCAAAGAAATACGGCATTGAGTGGCTATATATCACCTCTGTGGTATTACATTCCTCATCACCCACAAGCTTCTAGAAAGACTGAGAGGTATAATAGACTACTGAAGGCTATGTTAAGAATTTTAGGTAATGGGACATGGAAGCATCGAGGTGTAATTTTAGCAGAAGCCACTTGGCTGTTGAATCCTAGGGGATCTGCTAACCACCCTGAGCCAGCCCCAAACTAAACCCCTAATCACTGTGGGAGGAGATATGGTACTACACATAGGGAAGTGGCTGGGGAAGTCTGTGTGGATTTCTCCTCCCATGAGAAAAGAAAAACTCATTGGTGGGATTGTGTTTGCCCAAGGACCAGGGTGCACTTTGTGGGTAATGCAAAAGGACAAGGAGACCTGGTGTGTGACTCTAGGTTTAACCTCGTCGGGGAAATAATCTGTAATGTACATTACAAGAAGTAAAGTTGCAGGAATGATATGAACTGATGAAAAATGAATTTTAGGCCCAAGTCAAGGATCTGGAGGGGTGGAGGAAGCCCATAAAATGAGAAAATAATATATATTTGTGAAAGGATGGGATAGTAATTAAGGAAAATGTACAAAGTCTGTACAAATCTGTATGTTGGATATAGTTTAAGTTGTATTCTTAAGTTAATAAGAAGAGATTTCACTAATGGTAAATAAATACAGTGGAACAGTTAGAAGATATATAAATTATGTGGCATCTGAGTATGATGCAAATATCGTGAAATAAGGGTTGGAGATTGTACTCTGGAGACAGAGTTCGTTTTCCCACAGCAGCCCTCAGGGTGCTGTGCTTTGCATTGGTAGCAGGAAAGGTGTTGATAACCCACCAGTTTTGGCTCCGGCTGAGCAGCGCTGGCACAGCATCAGCGCTGTCTCTCAACATTCACCCCACATCAAGAGGAGGGCATGGCTAAGATCCTTGGAGAGGACCCATCTAGGCCTGCTGACCCAAACTGAACAAAGGGGTATTGCATGCCACATGATGTGCCAAGGGAAGGAGGAGGAACGGGGTACATTCATTTTTTACAGTGTTTTCCTTCCAAAGCAATTGCTATGCATGCTGAAGCCCTGCTTCGCAGAAATGCCTTGCTGATGGCAAGAGGAGAATAAACTTTTTTTTTGTCTTTGCTTATGAACATACAAATTTTCTCTACGTTAAAGTTACTCAAAATTTAATATATTTAAACAGCATCAAACATATAACAATGGGTTATGGAATCAAAGTGCTTTAGTGCTTAATATGTGTGACTTATTAAATATATTACTATCCATCAGGCAGTAAAAATTGTTATTTTTCTCTCTTACAGTACTATTTGTTAGGATGCTGAAGCACAAAAGAAATCCTACTATTAGAAAGGAGAGAAGATTTTATGAGAAGAATGACCAAAAAGTACAAAAGAATTTACAATGCATACTGGAATGACATGGAAGATTTTCTTTCCTGGAATGAAATGTAATACAGGGGAGATACTGAGATTCTATAGATCTCTTCTAATGTAGCTTCATTATCTTGCATTAATTAATCTTATTAGAGATGGGAAAGATTTAAGGAAGAGATGTTTATCTTCAAAATGTATCAAATTTCCAAGAAACTTCATGAGAGTAAAATGAATTTTCATTGTGAGACTGTATGTCCAGGAAGAGGTCAGTATTCCCTTAAATAAATAATTTTTAAAATAGGTGGATAAATACATCCTGCCATTGATGTCAGCCTTCTATCACATCTGTGTTTTGCTTTGTGAAATTACTTGTTGTGACTTCTGTTTATTGATTCCTTAACATATACTTTTAATTGTATTCACCTAATTAATTTTCTTTTTCTTTTCAATATTAGTGATTATCTTGATTGATCAAATGTTATGAGCTAGCAATTTATTTCTTACATATACATCATGATTCACCGAAGTATACAAAATAAATTTAAAAACCCAATGAAATTAAAATCTCCTATAAAGAATATAAAATTTTATACCACCAGTGCTTTGAGTTTTCTGCGTTGTTTTCTGTCTTTCCATGCAATTCTCTTCATCCTTTTAACATTGATGAGCAATTCTTAATACTTGTTTAACAGCAACACCCTAAAAGAGCAGAGGAAATTAATGTTTTGTTCATTATGATAAATAGATAATTTCATTCCATTGGTTTAGACAATAGATTAAATTTAAATGTCCTACGCAGATGCATATTATTTATATTCGTAGACAAATTTCGAAAAATATTCTTAGAGTGTAAATTCAACACTTAAACATTACTTTGCTTCAGCATATCTTCAGTATTCCTCTTCCAGTATGAAACCAAGTTTAGCCTAGTGTCCTTCTTCCACAAAAATACTCTCCACATCCCACATTTTGCATATTCTGCCATGGCTTGCATATCTGCAAACATAACAGTTAATGATACCAGATAGGTGGTGCTATGATTCTGTGTATCAAAGGGCAGACTTCAGCCATAAAAGCTGACAGTAAGAACCTCTTCACATTTTATTCTGAAAAGCAACCGGCATTTTTTCCCCTCTATGCTCTGAGGGAGCTCACAGAATAATAGGTGAAACGTCAAGAATAATTAAGAAAAATGATGGTGTTATATAGCAGCACAAGAAATTCATCTTTTCTGCTGTGATCTTCCTGCCCACCTTCCTTTCTGCTTTTAAATGTCATCTCTGTTCTCAAATTATTTAGGATAGGCCTTGAGAGAGGATAGAATATTTTTAGGTAATTTAACACACTCTTTGGGTTGAATTCCTGATGGCTATTATTCTTCATATCCCTCCAGATAAAAAAGGTTTCTTTTAATTCCTCTTCTGTGTTCAAGTGTGATAAAATTAACTAGAGTAATTTATTTATTATTAATAATTAAGTAGGAGTGAGATCAAGACCTTTTTCTTCCTCATTTCCTGAAAATGGTTTAAGATATTTTATTTTACCATCACTCCACTTTCTCTTTGTGCACAAGTATATACCCTGAGAAAACTCTTTCCTACTTCTTGGAAATAGGGTGTCCAGAGCACACTAGAGTAATGTTATTTTGAAAGACTTCAGAACTCAGACTTGCTTCAGTTTTACGCCAGAATTTTTTTGTAATGTATTTAACAATAACTACCACACATATCCTCCTTTCTACTGATAGGCAGCAGGATTTCAGTCTTTATTTTGCAGAATTATAAAACACATTAAATTTTCTTTGTGCATTTTTAAAAAACTATTTTATTCAGTAAAAAACCTTGATCAAAAAAATATTGCCCTTTCACTGTGGAACTTAAATATTTGGAGAAGAAAATGAAGAGACCAGATAGCAGGAGAAACTGAATGTGAATATCAAATAACTGTAGATATTCTACATGTGGATAGAGATAAAACACACACAAATTATGTAAAACTAAAAATGTAAAATATTTCTTGTTTAATATTATACAATTGATTACTGGGACTAAAAGTTTTTCCTTTTTTTTATTTTTCCCTAAAGATTTTTCTCACCTGTTATTCCTGTTCAAGAATCCTTGAACAACTCTCTCTCTTACTTTTTCTGCAGTCTCACCTTTGTTACCTTTCATGGTGCTATCCTATGCAGTTTTGTCAGTGCTCTTTCCCAAGTTTTGGCAATTTTCCTGGATGCATGAGCCAAGATTATGTCATTGTGTTGCATTAAAATTAGCCTTTGGATCACAGAAACTTGATGCTCTAGGAGGCTTAAAAGCACTAAAGTGCTTTTAGACTATTTTGACAAGAGACTCAATTCTATTGCCTGACCATCACTGCTTAACATCATTTGAGATGTCCTGAGTTATCAAGTACAACTTCATGGGACGGACATAATGAGAGGCTACAAACACAAGCCATCAGTGTGCCCAAGTAGCCAAGAAGGCAAACGGCATTCTGACTTGTATAATAAAACTAGTGTGGCCAGCAGGACCAGGGCAGTGATTGTTCCTCTGTACTGGGCACTGCTGAGGCCACACCTCGAGTGCTGTGTCCAGTTTTGGGCCCCTGACTGCAAGGAAGGCTTTGAGGTGCTGGAGTGAGTCCAGAGAAGGGCAACAGAGCTGGTGAAAGTCTAGAGAGTCAGTCCTGTGGGGAATGGCTGAGGGAGCTGGGGCTCTTTAACCTGGAGAAAAGGAGGTGAGGTCTCTACAGCTGCCTGAAAGGAGGCTGCAGACAGGTTGTGGTTAGACTCTTCTACTAGGGAACTAGTGATAAGACAAGAGGACATAGCCAAAAGCTGCATAAGAGGAAGTTCAGTTTGGACATCAGAAAGAATTTTTTTCACGGAAAGGGTTGTCAAATACTGAAATTGATTACACAGGGAGGTGGTGGATACACCATCCATGGAGGTGTTCAAAGAAAGACTGACCCTGGCACATAAGACTATGGTTTAGTGGATAAGGTCAGTCCAAGATTGGACTCAATGATCTTGGAGGTATTTTCCAACATCAATTATTCTATGATTGTATGAAAATCAATCAGATAATTTGATATGTGTATTTTTCTTTACTGAGGCACAACATGGAATCAGTAAAACAGCTTAAGTTCTTGATAAATTTGAATTCACAACTGGAGTTTTGCCCATTTCAATGATTAAAAAGATGAGATAGTGCATTTTCTAATCTTCAAACCTTGTGAAATTCTAAATTCAACAAATAAAGCAAATATAAATGCAGAAAGATAGATAATTATCTTTCAGTTACTGGAAGAGTTTATTTGTAGGCAATAAACATGGGTTTCGTTTGAATAAGAAAATATGAGGGACGTTGGAGGTTTGCTTCTTACTTCTGCTTCATTCTGTTACTGCTGAAACCAGATAGGAGAACAAATTTCCTCTACCAAAAGCTTTGAATAATCTTCTTATTTGTAACATAAACTGACCAGAAATGTTATATACAGTTTAGTTGGACTAGAGGAGGTAGAATTGTATTTTTTGGATTTATTTCTATTTATACAAAGAAGTAATCATTTTCACAACAGCTGTGTCAGGTAGATCAATCAATGTAATAATATTTTCTGACTCTCAACCATGAAATTGTAGCAGGACATTGTGTAAATGACCTCTAGTCACATATTGTTCAGACTTTTTTACCAACTCAGAAAACCAACCTGAGATTTGTCTCACCTAAATTGACTTATCTGAAGTTGGACATTCAGTCTAACACTGTTGTCTAAAATGCCTCAGTAGAAAATAGGAAAAAAAAAATCCAATAAACAGAAAGACACTTCCAGTCAGAAAGTAATACCAACATGAAAAGGCAATACTTTATTACAGTGAGAAGGAAGCTGAATTAATTATTTAGAATAGCCCCTTGCTTATTTTGATTGACTTAGGTTTTTTGAACTTTTTCCAACTTGACTTGCTCTAACATTGAGTTCTGAACAACAGGTTTAAATACTTTGTGATCTTAGTATCTTTATTTTATACATCTACCTGAGTAAAATTTCCCAAATTATATTAACAGCTGGGGAGAGAAACAGATCAAGAAACATATCTCATACATTTAATCATGAGTAAAATTGTCCTCAGACAGCTGGTGGGTTATGTTTTCACATTTTATGGTCTATAGCCATACTATCAGCTATTTTGTTTTAATTTTTTGATAAATCAGAATAGTGACAAGTTAGGCCTAATTAACAAGGCAAGTCATCTCTAGTAAAATTCCCTAATCTTTCCACTTGCCAAGATAAATGTACCAAGCGGTAATGTACTAATACACTTGCCCAGATATTAATGTCTTCAGGTACAAGCCAGTAAAAATTCAGCCTATGGAGTTTGGAAAGATAGAGTCAAAAACTACTGCATGAACTATATCAAATTTATATCTACAGCTATTCAGAAAAAGGGATAAAATTTCTATCAGCAGTAAAGGGAAAAGCAGCATATATTTCCAATATTTTAAAAAAAAAGTCAGCATTTCAGAAAAAAAATTATAACTAATAACAGATGATAGAAGTAATTCTAGTACTATAGAATAAACTAGGATAAAGGCACATATGTTTAAAAGAATATAGATGTCTTTACAAAATGTAGATCAAGTTCACACCTCTTGCAGATTAATTGCCATTGAAAATACCCATGCTGGACAAACAGCTAAGTTTTCTAGCCAGTGTTTGACCTATAATTTTCTTAATTGCCTGAAATTCCATTTTTGCTTATGCTTAGAATTGTTCTTGTCTCCTCTTGATGATGCACAGCCCCCAACTATCTCCAGATGGAATTCATAAATTTCCTAAAAAGACCAATGTGGTAGGACTGAAGTTCTGAAACTTGTAATGTGACAGTGCCTGACAGTTTTTGAGCCACCTATAAAACTGTTTCAGTTACTTTTCTCTTAAAACAGAGCAGTGAGAGAAAGGGGATGAGGGATGTATTGCTCATGTTTTGTATGACAGACTCTTGGATAAAGAAATTACTTGGAGGATTAGAGTTCTAATCTAAAGGATTTCAATTTATTTTTTTTTCTCCTGAGGAATATGCCCTGATCACCACATAAGCATAAGGGAGGAAAGCGGGAAATAAGAGAAAGAAAAGAAAATGGGAATATCCTTTCCACCTCATGTTGAAGCTCTGTCACTGATTAGTCAAGAAACTAAAGATTCAGGAGCCCTGCAAGAGAACAGCCACAACTCTTTAGCTTTAGAGATAAGAAATTCATAGCTAAGGAGAGTCACCAGCACTTGCTCAGAATTGTTAGTTATTTTTTCAGTTTTCACATCCTTGGCCCTAAGTCCATGGTAGAGAGAGCTGTCCTGTTGTACTTGTGCCTATCCATTAAGCTTCTGTCCCTCATTATCACAGGCTCAATGCAGTAGAGTTTCCTGGAAACAGACAGTGATGCTGCAAGTCATCCCATGATTGTACTGGTAACAGACCTAATGCTGGTACTGCAGAGATAACTAAAATTCACTACTTTTCATATGAAAACATTATCCCTCATTCAGCAACCAGAAAGCAACTTGGTGAATCATAAGAGAATTTGTTACTGTTCCACAGATACCCTCAATATCCTTTTCTTTAAGAGAAATAAGGTGAAAAAATGGGAATGTAATATTGGCTCCAGCAATGTGCATTTAACATCTTTCCACCTTCACGCTGCTTTTGTGAACAAACGTAAATATTCCACCAAATTATCTAAAAAAGTCGAGGTTTACCTCACAAGAAAATTTCTCTCACTCTTATTTATTTACTTATATTTTAATTTATTTATTTATTATAGGACCTGTATCCTTGCCCCACTGATTTGTCATGTTTTTCTTTAGTGCAAAAATTAACATATGATCCAGTTCATTACAAAGGTAGCATAGGCAAAGTATGTAGCCAGGTAGGAGCCCACACTCTCAGGCAATTAAAAGTTTAGGGTATGTTTTTGTAAATGCCACACAAGACAGAGTCTTTCACCAGATTATGACCCAAAACACACAAACAATACTGCCAGAGGGAAGCAACAGATCGTTAAAATGGCAGTCACATTCTTGAACAAGTCAGTATTTGGATATTAAATGGGCAAATGTTGAAATACTGACTGGATAGGGTTTTCAGGTTAACTCTGAATCAGATTTTCTCTTACCAGTCATCTTGCTCAATGTGAATGAATTTAAAGTGATAGAAAAAACAAAAATCTTCTTTGATAACTTCTTTTGCCCACTTTTTTTTCCTAGTGTAAACAATTCTGGAAGAAGAAATTCAGAGGAGAATTCATTAAGTGAATAATTCTGAGTACTGCAGGTGTGGGAATTCCCTGATGCTGCAGCCCATTATTCAAATTTAGTTTGTTTAACATAGCATATAATGAATTAGCAATGACAGTGGTTGCATTTATTAAAATAATGTTGATCTTTTAAGGATTAAAAAAACCACCAAAAAACCAACCAGAAACCCATTTCCTACAATTAATACTGTATAAGTTTAAAATACCTTAGAGTTTAAAATACATGTCAATTTATCCTTTCAGAAGCAGACAGTGGTACAATATTTCTTTTCAACAATTGATTTGTGTTAGTCTTGCAGATATATGCAATACCATACAGGAAATGTCTCAGTCTAAATCAAAAGAGGGTGCTTTGTGAGATTCTGGGGGTCATCTGAGCTTCCACAGTTTTTATAAGAAGGAATAGGGAAGAAACACTAATCCTAGAAAAGAAAGAGCAACTGACCAGCACTTATTAGAATCTCCTGGTATGCAATTATATCAAAGATATAATTTATATATATATATAAATTATATATAATAGAATTTATAGGGATATCATATATTTGCAGCATGTTGTCTGCCACTTTCCCTATAAAAGGATCTTTGCAGAGACTAATTTTGAGAGAATTGAATAATATCCAATTTCTTCAGCTCAAGAATTACTCCTGCCTGCAGTGAATCTGAACAATCTAACATACAAGTTCCTTGAAATTAAAATTAAGCATCATACTTCCTTCCTCTCTGTTTACCTCTCTGCCTTGGTCACAGTCCTGTACCCAAACACAATCCTTCATACTGTCCTGAACAGTTAAATAGAAATTAAATTTCTGGAGCTCATCAATGACTTAGGGACTGAACTTATCTTTGCATTTTTGAAGATGTCTTTGCCTTAGAGAATGGAATTGTGAAGGATGAAATATTTAGAAAGTCAGAATTTGCAAAATCAGTTAATGCTTAAAAGCCAAAGAAAAGCCATATCTCAATGTTTACATTTCTAGTTATAAATCAAACTGTGTCAGAGAAACTAAATTTTGGTAAGGATGGAAACATGGTTATCTGTACTAATATATTTAGAGCAATCCCTGTCACAGTTTTGATCAGACCAAGCAACAGCTGAGGACAATTCAGATGTCAGCATAAGCCATGGACTATTCCCAGATATAGTCCATATCTGCTCCCAGATATAGGGCAGGGTAGGTAAGTAAGAGACAGATAGGAACATGGTGTGCTGGTTTGTCTCTCCAGTTCAGGTAACAGACTCCATTTTGTTTATTATTTTAATCATAGATAAATACTCTAGAATGTCCTCTAAATATTTTTTTTTTCTCCACAGATTGCTCTGCTACCAGAATTCTAAGCCACTTTGTTAGAAAAAGGATACTTTTACTTTAATCTAGTCTACTGAAAAATTGTTCATGAAGGATGCCTGCTGTTTTCCTATGCATGTATTTATACTCTCAATTTATTGTTGAATAGATGATCAAAATGCAAGAATGTCAATTTGAAGGTAAGTTCAAACTCCTATTTGATTTAATTCTTATTTGAAGCTGAAATAAATATTCTTATTACAGAACAGACATAGTTTGATCTAGAAAATAAGACACCATGTTTCAATATGATCTGACTGGAAGCTGTCTTTGATCACTTAAACACAAAATTACATATGTATTCTAGTTCAGTTCCTATGACCCACCAAAAGGTGAAGCTACTGCACTAAAAGCACTAGAAATTGTAATTAACTATTAAAGAAATAATTTCAAGATCTAATTATAATCAAATTTTTAGTTACATTTCAAAATATTCTGGAGCCATAACTTTTTATTTCTGTTTCTAAAACACTCGTATAGAAGTGAAAAAGGTTTGTATTATTGCAAGTAATAAAATATTTCTCTAACAGAAAAATTGGGCAAGATTTCCTATTAGATCTTCTTTATAGTTGTATTAAAAGACAGCTCTAGGGTGTTGATGTTTATTCACAGAGCGTATGTACCACAAAAAGTAACTGTGCATGTAACTTCTTGACAAAGATCTTAAGCTGTTTTAAATGTTTTGTCTCACTCGTTAAAAGGTTAGTTTTAGCTCAACTATTCTGTTTGTTGTCACAATTTAGGTATTATATATCTATATTAGAAGCTGGCCTAAGTACTTCAAGGTCATTTCATATCTGGTAGTAGAGTGCTAATAATAATAACATTCACTAATAACATCAGAACTGTAAGCTTATATAAAAGTTTTGATCTGTTGGCAACAAACTGTACAAATAATGTCAAAACCCTTTAAGATCTGCTAAATTTCTGTGGGGTTTGTGCTGGTTTTTGGTTTGAGTTGGTTTGGGGTTTTTTCTGTCCAAACTTTTAAGAGATCAGATTTAAAACTTTATATTCTTCATTTGTGTTTCAGTAAACCACTTCTTTTTCTCCCATGCTTAACCCAAAACCTGATTTTATGCTTATTAACAAGCATGTAAATGCTTTTCATTCAAAGTCTTTAGAAGATTTAGTTTATTAGTTGACTTTTAGTTCTAGAAGCCCTGCCAGGAATATTTTCCAGTAGGCCAATACCCTTCTATTATAAGAATCATCTACTATTTACCCAACACTAAATTACCTACATGCTCTTTTTTTTTTTTTTTTTTTTTCAATTTGGAACTCCTTCTTACTGTCAACCACTGAGATGAAAACTGACCAAAATCTGAAAGTCACATGAATAGTTGATTTTGCATTCAACAAATGAATATTAAGTACATTGTGAGGCACAGCATTAGTTAGTGCAGGAAATTTTAAGTGGAAAAGGTAACATTTTAGGAATTACAAAAGCCAATGCATGCGGAACATTAAGAACTGAACAAGTTTAAGAATGCAAGGAGAGCTGTATGTGCACTGCTTTGAACACATATTAATTAACTTGTAAAAAAATATGATAATGAAATACTAGTATTCATAACAATGAAGGAAATTATAAGAAAATAAAATACATCTGCAGGTCAATTTTTTTTTATAGTTAATGACTTAATATACAGAAATAAGAATAGGTACTCATTCCATGCTTGCAAGTAAATATTCTGTCTAAATATTGACATTCACATGTGAACTAAGGGTTTGATCCAGTGAGTCCATTACCATATCAAGACATATCCCACTGGGTTTTCATCTTCCTATGCAGCTTTACACAAATCTCCCACACGTCTTAGGCAGCTTCTATCAATCAAAAATAAAGTCAAAGATACACTAGGCCATCCTAAATGGCATTGGATACCTTTTATTAGGATGAATCAAACTAAATATCCAAGGAGTGTAACAGGAACCTTATAAGCCATGATCACTGCCACATGGAAGCTGTAGTGAAATTGTGTTCCTTATAGTACAGAAATTAACCCACACCACAGAAATTAATCTTACTAGAATTAAATTCAAAAGGCTTACACTGTATGTACAGAGAAAGGCTATTCCTGTTATGCATTATTAATTTTACAGTTAAAGATTTAATGAACTTAAAGATGTTTTCTGTTGTGTTGAACAGAAAATAGAGTACTAAAAATTAACAGAAATATATGGAAGAAATTTTATGAAAGTCACAATCTAAAGAAGTTCAATGATATATTGTGAAAAGCAGCACAAAAAAATAGAATCTGGAAGACTGGTTATTGCTTTTCAGCGACAATAGAACATGACAGAAAATCCCAATAATTAAAACTGTGTAAATGGACCTTTTTTGATGTGGCTATAAAAAATAGAGGATTTAATAACCCTCATAACTCTCATGAAGTTGTAGATATTTTGTAGCTCTGGATCTGTAAAAAGTCCAGCACTATATTGAGAATCAAGGGAAAGACTTCAGGGGAGAAAACATACTCTGGAGATGTATGAAAAGTCCAAGGTCAAGAGTCAGTATCAGGAACAGAGAATTAAAAAGTCATCAGGAGTTAAAGGGAAGAAGTAAAAAAATACTAGGACTTAGAGTCATTCAAGTGTCTCAAGTGACATCAGGAATGAAGCAGAGGAACAGACACAAATAGGTGTTCTAGCCTACAGCTAGCTACCTCTTAAAGACTCTAACGGCTGTTAAACATTCAATCCTACGGGTATAAATAATTTAAAGCAAATTCAGTTTGTCTTATTAGAAGAAATTAATATGAAAGTTTTGAGAACCAGAATCAGAATAAATTAGGCTGGAAAAGACCTCTGAGATCATTGAATCCAGCCCAGGACCCAACATTACCACATCAACTACCTCATGGCACTAAGTGCCTCCAGTCTTTCCTTAAACAGTTCAAGGGAAGGTGATTCCAGTCCCCTCCCTGGGTAGTTCATTTCAATGTCTAATCACTCTTTCTGTGAAAAATTTCTTCCTAATGTCCAACCTAAACCTCTCCTGACAAAGTTTAAGACTATGTCCACTTGTTATATCATTAGTTGCATGAGAGAAGAGACCAACCCCCACCTGGCCACAACCTCCTTTCATTATTACTCTCTACAACTCTCTAGCTGTAGAGAGTAATAATGTCTCCTCTGCACCTCCTTTTCTCCAAAGCTAAATAATTCCAGCTCCCTTAGTCGGTCCTCACAAGACTTGTACTCCAGATGCTTCACCACCTCTGTTGGCCTTCTCTGGACAACTGCTCAGTGTCCCTCCTGAACTGGGTAATCCAAAACTGGACACAATACTAGAGGTGCGCCCTCATCAGTGCCAAGTGTAGGGGGACCGTGACTTCTCTGTTCTTGCTGACTACACTATTCCTGATACAGGCCAGGATGCCATTGGTCTTATTGGCTACCTGGGCACAGGCTGGTTAATGTTAACTGTTAACCAGAACTCCCAGGTGCTTTTCGCTGGGCAGCATTCCATCCTCTCTGCCCCCAGCCTGTGGCACTGCATGGGGTTATATCCCGGCCAAACTGCAGAACCTGGCACTTGATCCTGTTGAACCTCATACCATTAGCCTCAGCCCACTGATTCAGGCTGTACAGATCCTTCTGCAGAGCCTTCCTATCCTCCAGCAGATTGAAAGTCTCACACAACTTGGTGTTTTCTGAAAATTTACTAAGGTTAGACTTGATCCCCATATCCAGATCATCAATAAAAATATTAAACAGGACTGGGTCCAATAATGATCTCCTGACCTCCATAAAATTATGAATATTTTCTCAACCACAGATTCTGGCTTTTCTCCACATCTGGCACATACACTGTATAAAGTAAAATAGTTCAAAAATTTTTATTACTGTGGATATTACTATGTTACCTAACATTTCTTTTCTATTTTATGTACTAGCTAAATCCTAAAGCCAGACCATTTCAAACTGGAAATTCAAGCATGTGCAGGAGGACAGTAAATAAAGAAGAAGTTAATTTCTCATAATTATGTTTTTCACCAACCTGATCTGAGAGACATATACTAAAAATGGCAACTAGGTCAGATGACAGAGGACAAATTAAAAACAGTAGGACAAAAAGTATTGAATATTAAAGGGCTAGTGCATGTAAGAATATACAATTAGAAGCACTGTTGCTAAGAAAACCTAATTTGATGATATAGGAAAAATGAAAATAATTGTTGCATCACTCTGAAGAAGAGTTCCTTATCAAAAAATTATCAAGACTGAACATTTTTTATTAAAACTGCCAAATAACTAACAAGAAAATAACTGAGAAGTGATATGAGGAAAAATATTCAGGAAGATAGTATCCCTTCCCAGAAACTTTCCAGACATGTTTAGACTGTGTTTATTCTGGTTTGTGAAGCAATTCGTAGATTTTTTTGTTTAATGATTTAGGTATTATCTCATTTGCTTGGGAAAGAAAAGAGGCTTTATTCTTATTATTCATGTTTATACCTTTAGAGGGTACTTCAGCTCTTGAATCCAGATTCAGCTGGTTCCTAAATATATATATATACACAGCACTGAGGGTGTTAACTGCTATGAGTACCATTTCTTCTCTTCTCTTCTTTTCTACAAATACCACCTTATTACTCTGAATTTCATTCTTGGAAGAAGAATCCTACCCCAATATAGCTATGAAAGAGAGGGAGGTGCCATGAATATTTTCTGCTGGCAGCTTCACTACAGCTAAATTAAGAAGCAGCTTTACCAGCTAGTGAGTTTTTGAGAGGAAGTATGAAAGTATTAGCATCTGCCCATTTTTAGGCATTTCATTGGAGATGTCCTTAAAGTGCCTATCTCCTTCCATCAATTGTCTGAGGTGCTTAATTTAGACTCGAATCCTAATTTCAGATTTGCTGCAACATTAATTAAGACTGATTCACTCAGGCTTTCTAAGCTAATTAGATAAATTATAATTACTCCAAAATACATAGCAGTCTTCTATTTGTGATACAACTTTTGTTCAAAACCTTTACATTTCCCAGCAAATCATTTTAGACTGCTAACTCGAGAATGAAAGACTGGGCTGACTCTAGCCTAAATGTTATTCTTTTATCTTGCTTGCTAAATCTTCTTCCTCTCCACATATGCACAGACGAATTTATGAAAAATACATTGCAAATATGAATTATAAACTCCCAGAACATATGGCAGCCCATAAATAAGAATACCTCCATAAAGGCTTTGCTGAAGATTAAAAGCTTTTATTTTCCTGAACAATACCATGATAGCCAGCAAGCCTAAAATTATTACTAGTGATTCACATCCTCTGCTAAAGGAACAAGAGCACTCCTTGTTGGATACAATGCCACATGGGCTACTGTGATGGTTATGAAAACAAAACAGTGTGCACCACATTCCAAAACTGGTCCTGGTATAGACACTCTTAAGGCAGACATAGATCCTTTGACATGGAAAGGAAACGAAAGCGCCTCATGGCTCTCTGCTTATGGATCACCTTTCAGACCTCAACTACTTGAGAAAAGCAGGTACTATCTGAAGTCAATTTAAATTTACAGGGGAGGGAATTACAGGGAGTTTCAATGAAAGAAATGAATTATGTAATGCCTGGAAGGATACTAGACAGAGTCAAGGAGGTGAATTTTGCCAGTATGTGAGATGGATATATAAAACAACAAGAAGGATCACTATGCATCTAAATTTGCACAATTAGCATACACAGAAATTGAGTCTGGAAAAGGGGCTGAGGTTTTACCAGCTGAAGTCCTCTTTTAGTGTCTTAATGATACAAACCTGTTAATAGACAAAAAACTTCAGACGCAAGTTAAATGCCTTGGAGAGGTTAAATGACTCCTATTTTGAATGACTATCACATTACCCAAAAATGGCAATGTGTAAAGGATTTGAGAAATATGGGGAAAATACTGAAAATGTAAACAATTTGGTCATTTTTTTAATAACTACAATCAAATTTTCTGTAGTTGTGTCTCCAATATTACATCGTCTCTGCCAAATTGTACACTCTGAATTGGAAATAATTCAAAAAATCTGTTGGAGTCTGAAACATTCTTGCACTTCGTAGACTGTTTCATGCTGATCTCACTGAGTTTTAAAGCTTAAATTATTCCTTAACTCATTCACAAGCATCTCTTGCATCTCAGTCAATAAACAATAAACTTCTATTTTGTCCCCTTTTCTCAGTAGATATTCAAGAGCATTAATGCATCCCAGATAATAAGTTTTAAGGAGGTATTTTTCCTTAGTCAATTTTATTAAAATTACAAAATTTACTTCAGGGTTAAATGTTACTAAGACTGTATTTCCTTTTCTGCTGCATGAGCCACCTATTTATACAAAGAAAACCTTTTTGCAATATCATGCAGCTACGAGATCTGCAGTCCTATAAATTTCTTAGTCCGATCTTACTAGTTTTGTACATCCTAGTGATATGGCATTTTCCTAAGTGTATTACTACCTTGTATTTATCCAAATTAATTCCTTTACTCCGAGGGAACCTCTTATGACAGTGTATAATCAATCAATCAATCATCTCTGTAGTAATTCAGCATGACATCATACTTCCACATTTAAGTGACCAAATTCATTCTGAATGTTTACACATGTGGTATTGCTGCATTTTTGCAGCTTCTTAGTGCCAAGTTCATCACTGTTACTCTTAGCTCACATTGACTGTAAAAATCAAATTTAGCTATCTCTATCCAAAGAAAGTGATGGACTCAAGGAATAAAAAAAAAATTATGTCTGGTACTAAATACAACTTTTCTCTAAATACAGCATTGATGAGAGAAGTCTTACCATGCAAACTGTGAGAAATATCCATCTTGCTTCAGCAATAAAGAATATTAATAGTAATAAGGAATGTCCTGCCTTGGATAAGACAGGGCATTTTATCTGACTGTGTTTCAAGTAAAGAGTGAGTCTAAGCTTAGACTCACTAGGACATGTTTTGAAGTGGATCCCATCCCTGAGGAGTAAGTTTTTAAGTGTCGAAAAATTATTTGACCACCAAAACCTCAGGACTTCCAGTGGTGAATTAAAACATGAGGAACCAAGTTCAAAACACTGATAGAGACAATTAAGTGATAGATAAGTTTTGGTGATTGTTTCTTCTATATTTTTTGTATTTTGAAAGCTCATGGCTGTATATTTGGACTAATTATAGGGTCCCTGACAGATATTGTTCCCAAACGTAGCCTAGAAATAATTGTTCCAATTATAATAGGTTATAAGAAATTTATACAGCAATCTATTTAGGAAATTGGTACAACAGAACATTTTCATATGCAGGAAAATCCTTTCAAAATCTTTTCTAAGTTCTTGTAGTACTAGATTTCTTAAACATTAAACATTAAATTTCCTACAATAAAGATCTTCAAAGATTTTCTAAATTGCATCATTTTCCTGGTTTTATTGTTGGACCACTACACAGGTGAAACTATTGTATGATCACACTATGAACTATTATCAACATCATATCTCAAAAGAGAATGTGTGTTAATGTCATGATGATAATTATAGACTGAAAATGTAATTTTAAAAAAGGGATCTTCTGACCTGATGAGATTCTATTGTAGAAACTTCATCTAATGCTAGAAAATACATGACTAAAATCTGGCATACACAATTTTATTGAGAATAAATGGTATCTAACCAAATTATTTGATTATCTGAATGGTAAAAATATAACAGCACTGATACATGAAATGCAGATTTAAACAGATTTGCCAGGGTTAAAAAATAGGCTCCTTTAAATGTATAAATTAATAATTTGGAGTCTCTTAAAAAAGTTTTTAGAATTACACAGATAGCTATTCCATCTATGCCTTGTGATGTGAGTGTGAAAGTTCTAATGGAACTAAACATTATTACTGATTAACAAAAAGCCTCTGTGTTCCTGACATAAATACAACAATCAAGCAGTAAAACAATAACCATGGAGAAATGATTCTGATCTTTCTTAAAGCTCTTTAGTGAAGAATAGCAATTTAATAGGATTTGAGAATTACTGCTTGGGAAAATGACAGAGATAAACCAATAATTTTTTTTTCAACATAATTAACTTTGAAGAGAGCTTCTTGGAATTTCTGGGATTCTGCAGGTAGTTTTAGCTGGCATCATATCTTCCATCTATAAAACTGAATACAGGACTTCTACTTTCCTCCTCTACATGCATACATCATCAATTTAAGAATTAGCCAATAAGATTGTTTAAGGCATACACCAGATACCTTAGCTTTAGTTCAGTAATATTACTCCATATTAGTGAATGTTTGCAAGTTTCACTGAGGCAAATATAATATAGGATGTTATTTTATCTTTAAAAGAGTTGAAGAGACCTTGATCAACTTTTTTTTTTTTTTTTTTCTCAAATACAGGAACACATATAATAAAAACTGTTATAATATGCAGTGGTCACAGTCATCCAGTTATGTTCCAGCCTTAGACTATATATCAAGCTTAATTCAAGTATAAAAGATATGCTTTATAAGTGCTAGCTTAATTAGCTATTTAAATAAATAAATAACCAAGAGATGTCTTGGAGGTTTTATGTTAGAATTGGTTATATTTTTAAAGAATTTGGGGTTTTTTTAGGAGATCAAGGCTGAAATTATCTAGAGTGAAATATATACAAATAAAGATTAGAACTTGTTTATAGTCAAACAATGATATTTTGTTCTAATATTTCCTGATTTTTAATCTTTTTTTAAAATATAAGTTATGTAGTGTTTTTCTTTCTATTGCAAATTCTTGTTCAAGTGCTTCAGCTCAATAGTATAGTGCTCTGACATGAAAATAAACTATCAAGCTGGAAATTCTGAAGTAGCATTTGATCAACTAACTAATAATGAAAAACTTTTAAAAATAATCAGAATCTGGTTTATTGTACTATTACTTTTAAGCTTTACTAGAATGTGAGCTCCTTCACGTGTTCTATGTTTTTCATGCTGGCTTTTATATTTATTGCAGTCTATTCTTAGCATGAATCTGCACTTGGAAGACCTTGTTTCAAGTTTTTAGGAAGAATACATAATTTTCACTTTCTGGCATATGTGAACAAAATATTTCATGCTTCCTTCCAGCTGATAGAATGAGGCCTTCATTATCTCTTCTGTACAAGATGAAGCAGTAAGTAAGCAAGTATGGAGGGGAAAGGTTGACTGAAATACAGACTGAGGAAATATAATCAAAACAGAAGAATGAAATTCCCATTATCTTTTTTTTTATTATTATTCAGATGAAAAAAAAATGCCTCATAGCTCCTTTTCTTCATGTTTTCTCCATGATTTTAAAGAAGAAAATTTTCTTTTTGCTCAAAGCAATCAGAGGCATAACAGAATGCAGCAATGGTACTGGGAAACAGGTGTCTGAACTGAGAATATCTTTGATGTAAAATGGATAATTACAGAAAGTTTTGTGTTAAGTTTGAATATAAGTGCACAGATTAAAGTGTGTGACATGTCAGTTGCCATGAATTCTGAAGCCCATGGAATTCATTATAGGTTTCAGTGTTCCTTCTCCAACTGACCAAGACTGGTGTTATGGTGTTCCAATAAGGTTGTTTTCTTTGTTGGAGAACTAAAGAAGGATGGAAGATTTTTTTTTTGACAAACTGTTAGTCTTCTGTGAAGGGATAGTCAGTCTTCAGAATGAAATTAGCAGTTTACCTTATGTTCCTAAAGTGTTAATTTTACACCACCTACTTTTTTTCTCACAGATACATTGCATGCAGAAAATTCATCTGTTTTAGTATTCTCAGCCCAAACACAAAAAATTTACTTATCTCAACAAATGTGATTGATGAATGAAAACAAGCTAGAAAGCACATATTTTACTTGCTTGCAAGAGCTCTCCCTAAAATGAAGTGCATCGTTGAACTAGAAAGAATGTACTTTTTCTTGTGGCCAAAGAGAGAGCCTGTTGTTTGTTCTGACAAGGGACTTCATAAAATTAGGTGTTACAGCACCATCTGGTGACTCCTATTTAATATCTTATGAGTAACTGCAATATCCACTTAGTGGTAGTAATTTTCTTTAATAGGAATAAATATAATACTTTCTTGGTAGTTTTAAGCAATAATGAACAATATTGTTAGAAACTCATTATTCTATTCTGATATGGAAACATACCTATTATTACAAAACCTGATTACTCTTACACCTATCATATGTTGGATCTTTGGGGCAGACACTAACCATTGATCTATAAAATGGACAGTAAGACCTAAAAGAAAGTTCTAAGGAAAAATAATGTAAACGTGAGTATAACTTTTTTTCTTTAATGTTACAGATTTTTCAATTGGTGATACAAATATTTAAAGACAAGTTCAATATGTATCCTTTTAGTAACTAGAATAAAATGCACCTAAATTATGATATGAAATCCTTAACTATATTTTTAATCTATTTTTAGCAGGTCACTAATTTTATTAAGGAGTAATGAAGACAATGTGAACTTTGTTCAACAGTTCAACTAGCAACTGTATTTTATCCAATCTGAGGAAAGAATTAATGGGAAGAAACATTTTGGTCATGCCATATTTTCCCTTTTTAAGGAAAGCTCCTAGTTTGGCTCCCTTAAAAAAAAAAATAGAGTTATTATCCAGAGGTAGACATACAAATAAGCAAACAATCATATGTGAAAACATAATATCTCCAACAGGTAACATTACAGTGAAACTCCTGATGGTTTTATATAGTTTTGCTTTCTTGGAGTTCAATATGGACCAAAAGCTCATGGCATTATCAGTACTTACTAATTACATTTCTAATGGTAAGTTATCCTATGAAAGCTAGTATATGTAAGAAGAAAACATTTAAACCTTTTATGTTTTTATCAATCAGAAGTTGCAATACTTAAGTATTAGTCTCAGCAGTAGAAGAAATCATTTTGGGTAAGTTACTGTAAATTTTGCAGGGGCAGAACAATATTTTCAGGGTGGGAGAAACTGAAGGAGGATTCCTGGAACATAAGCAATGCCTCTCCAATTTAAGTAACTGTGACATTTTGGTCTTGAAAAGAACTAATTTTAGAGGATTGGTTAAGCCTGATACATTTTGTTGCTGTTAGCAAGGCAGAGAAATTTAGTTTTGCAGGGAATGTATAGACTGCTAGGACTTAAGGACAGTAAAAGGGAGAGGCATAGAGAACTGGGACTTTCCCAGCTATTAGAAAGGAGAGCTCAAGGGAATTTTAGCCATGTGCATAAATTTCTGATAGGTGAAAGTTAAGACGATAGAGACAGAGTCTTCTCAGTGGTACCTAGAAACAGAACAAGAGTCAAGAGACACAAATGGAAATACAAGAAAATTCATTTCATCATACGAGAAATATTTGTTCTGTGATTTGGTCTAACTCTGGAATAAGTTTCCCAGGAAGACCGTGGGTAATATATCCCTGGAGATACTCAAAACTCAACTGGGAAAGGTCCTTGCACTGAGAAACGCAGACTGATTAGGCAGTTTCTAGAAGTCCCAGCTAGCCTCATTCAGACTATGGTTCTGTCACAATTCATACCACATGTACAAAAAGAAAGGTTGCAAAGACCCTTGAATTTCATGTTACTTCCTGAAACTCAAAAAAAAAAATCAACATTCCTTAGGATAACTCCAAGCATGTCCAAGCTTTTTTAATGGATAACACTTATTTTAACCCTTCTGTCTCAGATGCCAGGTTTCCCCTAAACAGATTATCCCTTTGATGCTTCAGTCAGTATGTATTGTTCGAGTTGCCTATTCTAAGAAACTTGTTCACCCACTTGAGTTCAAAGATACTTTTTAATTTTCTTGTTTCTCCTACTTTGAAAAAAACTCCAGTTACTTTTTGTACGTTCAATTGAAAGAAATTCTTACACCATCTTTATATCCAAATTCATACACTCTTCAGTACTGTCAGTTTCAAATGCTCAGCTGATTCCATATCTGGGAGAGACATTTAAGACAAATAGAAAAATTGCCAGGATAGCAAAATTACATCCAGATGCAATGTTATCTATTTATGACAACATTTCAAGGTTGCCTGTTAGAAAAGGACTAGACAGCAAAAAAAGACATCTCCTGTAGTACTAGTTTTGTGCTTCTTTATTATGGAAAGATTGTTAGCTTGGTAGTGTCAAAAATCCTTTAAAAAGGGTATTATTACTTCAGTCTTTGGGATTTTTTTTTGGGGGGATGACGTGTGTGTGGGTTATGTGTGGTTTTTTGGTTTGGTTCAGATTTTTTTACCTTTTTTTTTTGTTTCTTTTGGTTTGATTTTATCCAAATGGATAATCAAGGAATCACTCAGTCTGAAAGGAATCTCAGCTGGTCAGCCAGTTTCACCTCCTGCTCAGAAAAAGGTCAATGCTGAATTCAGACCAGGTTTTGCAAAGCTCTTCTGCCATCAAGACCTTGAAGACTTTGAAGAATAAAGACTTCACAGCCTCTCTGAGTAACCTGTTTGTATGCTTAATTATCCTCATAGTGGTTTATTTTCTTTATCTCTATTCAGAACTTGTCTGAATTTAAATATATTTTTCCCTCTTTGTTCTGTTGTGCACCTCAGTAAAGACTCTGGCTTCATCTTCCCAGCAACCTACTTCCAAGTATTGTAGTGCTACTACTAGGTCCCCTCAACTCTCTTATTTAGGCAGAACAAGCACGATTCTTTCAGTTGGTCCTCAAAGAATGTGCCATTTTAATAATCTGGATATGCTTTAAATCTGCTCAGTGATCTTCACAGCAAGAAAAACTAATTGTAATACATTATTTGATACTAGATTTTCTCGGTGTCTAGTGTAGTAATAAAGTTTTGAGGGGGAAATAAACTGTGAGATTTTAATATTGTTCATAATGGTTTTTTGTTAATCATCGACTATACTCACTAGTACTTTATGTTTTCTTCAGAACTTTTTTCAGAACTTTTCTGTCTTTACAGGAGAGGTGTTCCAGCCTTCTGGTCATCTTTATCACCCTCCTCTGAACACTCCCCAACAAGTCTATTTCCTTCTTATGCTATTGAATACAAGAATAAGGCCTTGTCTGCTGGTCCTCGGGGTAGGTGATGTGATACAGCCTGTGTTCACATGACTAAAACTTTCTATTCACTTCAGAAAAAGTGTTTCATCCCTAAAGTCCTCTTAAATATTCCCTCAGCTGTGCTATCTCTCAGATCATAAATAGGAATAGACAGGTGAAATCTGTTTTGCAATAACTGTAGCCAATCTAGAGAGCATACTAAATGTAGGGGGAAAAAATAAGCTACAATGGCATACTGTAGGCTGTGCCTATCCCCTGCTGCATTTTGTCTGTTACTATAGATATTGCCCTTAGTTTCAATTGTGACTTTGGTTTTCACTTTGAGAGTATGTAGCAATTTCTCTAGAGTCATATGAAGAAACATTTTCTATTCACACACGTTCACAGCTATGACTATCTGAAATATACTCCAGTTCCTATTTGGTTTTTTCCCAGCTCACAGTTTACTGACAGAAGGGAGGAGGCTACACTGAGATAACTAGTTAAAGGCATACTTTGGACATATAAGTAGATTGAATTAATCTTGAATAGCCTTCTTCAGAAAATCATTACAAGAATATAAAACTATTAATTACATGTGTGTGTTTAATGACCTTTGCAATATGAGTACCAAATAATCAGAAGAATATACCTGATATTCAAACATAAGATGTAATTAAGATATGAATAAGACACATAAGCCCTGCTTTTGAGAGGACTATCCAGTTTTAAAATGAAATATTTTTATCACCAGAATTAAATACCTTGAAGATTAAGAAACAGAAAATATTAATATTACATGTTACCTCCATTCACATATTTTAAGTGGTGAAATTATTTCCATTTCCTAATGGTCATTAGACTAAGATATTGCTAAGGCTTGTACTGAGTTAGTTCCATTATTTTAATATGAGTAAAATGTGTGTCTTGGGTATTTTCCCACAGGGTGGGTACTCTTGCCTACTTCAGTAGACCACCTGTTCAAAAACCTAGAGTATTTGCCTTACTAAGAGGCCCCAGGCAATAAAAGGCTTTACTATGAAATATAAGCTCTTTGGGTGGATTCAACGACAGAATGCTAGTACAGAAATATTTTTTTAATAAAGTAGACTGTCTAAACATACGTCATATTCAAAATTACTTCAGTTCCAAAAACTATACACATAACTACTTATATCTCCCTTGTTTTTGTTTATTTTTCCTTTTTACTGTTAGATTTAAAGTAATTTCCAGACTCAGTTTCTGAATTTTCCAAAAGATTCAACCTTTAAAATTAAAGATAAATCATGTCTTTCTCAAACTATCTCAACATTTAATTAAAGTCCACTTCAAAAGACATGCATCTCTTTTAAAATTATGGATTACAATTACAGATGAAAAGTACTGGTTTATCAACATCGGTACAAGACTAACTGCAATATAACATGCAAGATTAGCAAAATTGAGAACTTTCATTCTGGTAGCAGTTAATGGCAGATTTCAATAGATATGCCTTTGCCCTGAAAATTGACTTTTTTTTTTTTTTTTTTTTTTGCTTTACATGTATGCATTTAAATGTATATATCTTAAAAACAGACGATAATTACATTGATGTCTTCCAGTTTAAAGATTTATGTGCCTTATAGCTAGAAGATTTGAAGATTTGTAAAGTCAATGTGCCTTTCAAAAGAGTCAAATCTCTCTATCTCTCTATCTCTCTTTCTTTTTTTTTTTTTTAGGATCCTTAACAAGCCTGGAAAGTCTTATACTTGATTGAAGTTTGTTTATTCAATAAGTAACAGCTACTACAGTTTAGCTACTGAAAGTGATATAATTAACAGTTTCTGTTAACTCTAAGGGATTCTAGACATGTCAGCATCACAACTGATACTAAATGTGTTGCTGAACCACATTTAAAACTTCACCTCAGGTATTGGTTACTGGCAATAACTGTTTCAAATATAAGGGGGGGAAAATAATTTGTTACCTTATTTAGAAAAGACGGGAATGTTAAATAATTCACACATTCTTTCTGCAAAACCTTGGTCAGAGAGAACATAGTTTGTGTAGGATGTAAAGGCCTTATCTGTGAAACCTAAGTTCCCTGAAGTCACCAGTGAAACTCAAAACACCTGATGTAATGAGAGCCAGGAGTTCATACTAAGGTTTATAAAGTTTAGACAGATTAGTATGAACTGAAATATTTGATTTCTAATAGCAATATTATATCCTTTTTTTTAACTGCAATGGATAGGTATCTACACTAAACTAAATGTTATAAATTATGCTTGTGTCTCTGACTAGAGGAGAAAGGACATAAGGTAAATTGCCACCTTCTTGTTACCAGTAATTTACAAGGCTAGAAAGTGGGTGTGGTCATTTGTATAGGTAATAAGATTGTCTCAGCTCTTTCCAGTGGAGAAATCTCATTTCCACTTTAAATTGTATCCCAGAGATAAATTTTCATGCCAATTATGCCAGTAGAGAGAGGCATAATTCTCTCCTAAGGTAGGAGACAGTTGACATCTGACATAGTTGAAACGAAAATTTTTCTGGAGGGAAATATTTTCCTCCTCAGCAACAAAGTTATTACCATATACATTAGACACCTGGCTAAACTGGCCCCTAACATTTAGGTAGCTAAAATGAAGTGAGATGATGCTTATAACCATGATTATGATGCTGTGCATGTTGCCTACAGGGAAAAAAGTCTGATTATTGGGTTCTTAATGTGGGTTTCTCTATGAGAAATATACAAGCAGATGCAATAATGAGGAAAAAGAAACAAATGAAGGCACAGTGTCTGTGTATCTAGTTCCTAGGAGTTCCTTCAAGCTGATGTTAGGCATATAACTTATTTTTAAAATCAAATATATGCAGGGAAAGCTGTGGAATAGAAAAGAGAATCTGTAGGACAAAACCTCACAATATTATTTTTCCTTTTCTCTCAACATTGCACATAGTACAATTTTTGATTGCCCATTTCATAATGCAGTAATTGTGATAGCATGGTTGTTCATACTGAGTAAAATAATGTGATGTAGTGCAGATGAGTCCCTCTCTTGACCAAATATGTTTTGCCTCTTACATTAATCTAATATACATCCCCTGTGTCATCAGAGAATCACTATGAAACCTTATTTCCAGGTTGGTTTTGTGATCAGTGAGATAGCCTTAGCTCAATATTAATTAAAACAGTGGTTAAAACTGCTAGAGAACTTTCAAGCTTTTCTTGGGGCTTATCCTTTTATTCCAAAATCTGCATTGCAACTAATAACAAGTGAAATTAATAGCATTCCTATCTTTTTAATAATTGTTTCAAAAGTTGTACCCTTTATAAATTAGGTACAAAGCTATCTGTGTATTCTTGGAAAGGAACATAAGTACTTAAACTCTGTAATTCCTGTGTCACTCAGGCCGACATCTCTTGGGGAAAGACCCAATCAGCACAGAAAAGGAAGCTTTCTGACTGACTCAGGGGCAGATCATTAGAATAACATATACAGACCTCAAGACAAAAAGTGAAAGATGGGAACAACATTGTCTGAAGCAGGGAGTGAAAGAGACCAGTTCCTGGGAAAGAAAGGTGAAGTAAGTGAAAAGAAAGAATTAGAAACAGTCTGATAAATAAATGTAAAGAAAAAGAGAAAAGGGGTAGAGGAAAAAGGTAAGTGGAAAGGGAAGGGACCACACAATGATTCTTAGTAGGGTCTATTATTAAAAGGCTTAAATAAGAACCTGCGGGGGCGGGGAAGGAAGGAAGGAAGGAAGGAAGGAAGGAAGGAAGGAAGGAAGGAAGGAAGGAAGGAAGGAAGGAAGGAAGGAAGGAAGGAAGGAAGGAAGGAAGGAAGGAAGGAAGGAAGGAAGGAAGGAAGGAAGGAAGGAAGGAAGGAAGGAAGGAAGGAAGGAAGGAAGGAAGGAAGGAAGGAAGGAAGGAAGGAAGGAAGGAAGGAAGGAAGGAAGGAAGGAAGGAAGGAAGGAAGGAAGGAAGGAAGGAAGGAAGGAAGGAAGGAAGGATGCAGTTGGAGTGAAAATTTACATGATAAAACTAGAGTTCTGAGAAACAGGAATAAGAGTTTAGATAGGTATATCTGAAGAAAATAGGAAAAAAGAACCCGTCTTGCTAAAATATTATTCCCTCCAATATTTAAAGGGAATGCAAATGACAGCAAATACCTGTGAAATCTGTTGCTGGTGACCTCCCTTCTGAGTATTGGTTTAGAGAGCACGTTCTTGGTATTCAATCAGCTCAGGTGGCAGAGTGTGAGACATTTTTGGTTGTGATACCAAAGTACACAATTTAAAGTAATGATTTTAATTAGCCTCTTAATAAAAAAGGGTGTTACACATCAAAAATTCATATTCAGAGATTAGTAATGGTCAAAAATCAAGTAGTAAAATGGCAAATACAAATTAAGAAAATAATAGAAGGTTGTTCATATAAAGCATGATTTTAGGTCCACATCCATGTGCAGAGTTTAATCATGCTTTTGGCAGTAATCTTATTCCATTTACTATGGAGAGAGAATATGCTTGCATTACAGCCAGTGTAATGAAGTGATGAAAGAATCCTCAAACCTTCTACCAAATTATCTGAAAGTATATTAAACTCTATAAGCAAAAATTTTTCAAGAGGAAAGCAAAGGGTTCTGTGGTTAAGGTATTTGATTTGTGTGGCAAAAACTGCATACTTTACATATTTTGTTTCAGCTTGCTGTGATTTAAAAACAAGTGTTATTTTGGAGCTGGATTTTGGTTGGTTTGTTTTTGTTTTCTTTTTTAAATCAGTGTGCACTTTGACACCCTTGAGTCTCATTTGCACCAATGGTAAGTATTCCCAGTTACAATTAAAGTCATTGAATCTGTGCTATGAACACAAAATCCTTTAGGAAGCTGATTTCCCTTTAAAATCAAGACTTACATGAAACGAGTTGGACATCAAATATCAGTACATCTTTTCAGTTTCCATTTAAGTTCCTCAGATAAGACAATCTCTCCCTCACTTTTGAGTGTATGGAGATAAATTAATTCTTGAATCATTCCAGTTCCAGAGCCATAATCATTATAGTAAAGTCCATACCTAAATATAACAAATCTCTCTTTGAAAGAAAGTTTTAATATTTTGCTGTAAATAAATGACTATAACACTTAATATTGAAGAGAAAAGAATATTCTGTCTGGATTTCTGTCCTTTTGAAAACTACTATCCATTCACTGTATGAAGTGTCTAAGACAAAAATAATTTAATAGAATGATTATAACAGCCGTATTATCTTAGCTCAAAAAGGATAAAATTATGATTTAGCATGTAGGTTTGCCTTCTGAGGGTTCAGGTATTCCATCTCAACATTGCTTTTTTATTATGATTTGTTTTGTTAAATTGTTCTAACCCTGCTTTCCCTTTGGTAAGCTTTCCAGAAAATGCAGATGAAAAGCATGTTTATTCCCTATTACTTTTAAATTATTAGACTTGTTGTCCATATTCCATATTACAAGAGTTGTACTTATTCCTTCCTTACTTCCCAAAGTCCCTGTATTCAATTTGTCCCAAAATATTACCATTCCTCATTTTCTGACTGAAAAAATATTGCTATTACCATAAGTTTTACAAGTTTTAAGCTTAAGATATTGTCAAAATCTAATCTAACATTGTACTTTTTTTTTTTTTTTTAAGTCCTAGAAATAATCCAGGAAGTTATTATCCTTGCTTGGCTCTTGTTGTTTTGTTTATTTCTAGTTTTTGTTTGCCTTAAAGGGGTAAATTTCAATTTTTTATTTTTTTAAGGAAGAAAACTTCAAGTAAATACAGGAAATATGTAGAAGACTTTTCTGTAAAAAGGGTATCTTTGAAACAACTAGTAAGCATTTTGTTACTAGAAAGAATTTGCATTTTTTCCCTAGGTATAACTTGCAAGCCGTATTTTAAATAATGACAGCAGCAACATCCCTTCATGGGTGTACAGCAAAGGATAATATTGCATCAATTTTTTTCTCTATTTGGCAAAAGCTTCTAACTAACAGAGATAATAACAATAATGCAGTTAAATTAAAAAAATCTCTCATTTAATTTAATTTTACATTTGGTTGTTTTTATGTAAGTTGCATTCTCCTAAGCAATAATTTTTTTGTGGTAAGGTAGCAGCTTATGCAAACACAGCATTTTACATTCAGATCTATCATTCAAACAGCTGTGAATATTTATACTGTTGTTAATTAAGTCTGTGATGGTATTAATTTAGATAAGGAAAGCTGACCAAATCCCAAAGTGATACAGGATTTTTAACATATGTCTGAAAAAAATAATCAGAGATTTGCAAATGAAAATGTGGTGCAAGATCTCACTCTAAAGATAGCACCTTCATGATGTCTAACCACAGAACCTAATTACCAGTCATCTGCAATATTGTCATGGCCATCAGCTAATACAGTATGAAACAAAACCCTCTTGTTCAGAGAGATGAAGATTAACTACTAAGTCAAACTGACACTCTAAACAAGGAGATAGCTGGCACAGCCTCACCACCAAGTGCATTAGAGAGGTAAATAACCTCATTATTCAGCAGATTAAATCTGATGGAGAGTGTTGTTCAGAGTATAAGTCTCCTCAATTAGAAATTTACAGCTGAAACTTCCAATAGGAAATTGCAATACCAAAAATTTTAATGGACTTCTCAACAATGAATTTAGACATATTATATTATATATCAGATCCAGAAAAATGGGAATGTTTTGGAGATAATCAGTGCAGGTACTTATTCATCCATTTAAAAAAACCAATACTAGGTCTTCAGAAACATTTAGCTTTTCTATTGCAACTGTGGTGTCCAGCTTCCATTCCTGTAAATTTCCCTCATCCTTTCTAAATTGTAGAAATCTTCCAGCATAAATGAGTTTCTGTGGATTTTACATATATTTTCACATATTGTGATGCCTGAATGTATGGCAGACTACAAAACACTGAGCAAGGAAGATCCTATATTCCAGTCAGTGAATTGTACTGTAGCAAGATTTATACACTGATTACCTTTGTAAAGCTTCTATGTGACCAATGCAGATAAAATGTATCCCTTTCTGGAGAGCACATAATTCCTGAGTGGTCTGGATTTCATCTTGTTTCAATTAGTTCTGGGGTTTTTTTTCAAATCCTTGGCACAGATATCCAGCCAGGATATGGAACTTTGGTCTTTCCTTACAGTTTTGGCTCTGGCTTCAGACGCACTATCTACTCTGCAGTGGTAGAAAGGCAGGAGGTGAGCTCAGATGCTGGACACTTTCCCACTTTGAGCACTCTGCTCAATTATTAATCTGCTTTCATGAGAGGCAGGAGGTAGCCCTTTGGCACTGTAAATATGAGCCACTTTGTGCCGCTTGGTTTTGAGGTGTTGTTGGTTTTAAAGACACTTTTATTATGACAGCAATGTAGCTGTCAGCATATCAAGTTCTGTTTATCAAGTTCTGTTTGCATTGACTTTAACATTACCTATTCCACTTTTTCTGTTCATACCAGTCTCTGGCAGGGGGCATGGCTTCCTCTTCTCTGAGATTTTTTGGAAATGATGCACTGTGGAAGGAGTAACGACAGCTGAGTCATGGTGTTTCAACTCTGAAGGGATTTCTGGATATCTTTTTGCTTTTATTGTAAAAGTAAAAGTTTGACAAAAAACAACTCAGAGAGACTACCCAGATTCCTGTGATTCACAGAATTCTCAGAATTCACAGAATTACTAGGTTGAAAGAGACTTTAAAGATCATTGAGTCCAACCCATGCCCTAACACCTCAACTAAACCATGACCTGAAGGAACCTGAAGGAACCTTTCAGGACCTGAAGGAGCTGTATGAAGCTGTGTAGGGTAGGATAAGGAGATTCCGATTGGATATTAGTGGCTGGCCACTGGAACAGGCTCCCCAGGAAAGGGGTTATGGCACCAAACCTGACAGAGTTCAGGAAGGGCTTAGATAATGCTCACAGGCACAAGGTGTGATTCTTGGGGCTCTTCCATGCAGGGTCAGGTGTTTGACTTTGATGGTCCTTGTGGGTTCCTTTTAACTCACGGTATTCTAGAGTTCTAGGATACGATGATCCTGAACCAGGATCAGCACAACCCCAAGCACAAGCACAGGGTGGGGAAGCTCTACAGAGCTTGGGGATGTCGATTGATGAGAAGCTCAACATGAGCTGGCAATGTGCACTTACAGACCAAAAGACAATTTTGTCCTGGGCTGCACCAAGAGCAGTGTGGCCAGCAGGATGAGGGAGGGCATTCTGCTCCTCTATTCTTCTCTTGTGAAACCCCATCTGGAATACCACATCCAGCTCTAGGGCCCCCAGTATAAGAAGGACATGTACTTGTCAGAGTGAATCCAGAGGAGGCCATGAAGATGATCAGAGGGCTGGAGCACCTCTCCTATGAAGACAGGCTGAGAGAAGTAAATTATTCACTCTGCAGAAGACTCCAGTGAGACCTTTTACAAACCTTCTCATACCTAAAGAGGCCAACAAGAGAACCAGAGAAGAATTTTTGACAAGGCCATACAGTGATAGTGCAAATGCAAATGGCTGTAAGCTGAAAGAGTGTAGGCTTAGATTAGATATGAGGAAGAAATCCTTTACTCAGAGGCACAAGAACAGGTTTCTCAGAGAAACATTGGATGCCCTGTCCCTGGATGTGTTTAAGTCCAGTTTGGATGGGGCTTAGAGCAACCTGGTCTAGAGGAAGATGTCCCTGCCCAAGGCAGGGAGATTGGAACTAAGTGATCTTTAAAGTCTTTCATTTCCAATGAAAACATTCTGTGATTTTGTGAATCAGGTTCTCTGATAAATTTTAATATTTTCTCTTTTAGCTTGGCATTCTCAAATGATATTCAAGTATTTTCAAAATAATTCAATATATATTCATCTGACTGCCGGTGTTATATATGTTGGATTAAATGGGAATCACCACACTTTTTATCTCCATCTTTTTTATGGTTAAATGATGATGAATGTGTGGAATTAAAAGGGAAACAGATTTTAAAATATATAGAAATGTTACCGAACACCTTTTGTTACCAAACAGCTTTATTCTCCACAGAATATTGTATTGAGAGTTATAGTACATCAAATGTGAACCAATACTTGTCCACCAAATAAGAGGACAAGTATTAGAATTTTGTATTTAGCAAACAGCAAGGAAAAGATCCTTGTGCTACTTGCATGCAGATGAATTAGAAGTAATTACATGAAAAGTGTGGTTTCAGAGCAGCATAAAAACCCAGTATAGGTAGTTCATACTTTATGGCTGATTAGATGCAGCAAATTATACTTAAATAAAATCTGCATTCTCCTAGGATAGCAGCTTCCAGGTCAATCTTTGGTTGCCACAGTCCTTTTTTTTTTCAGAGGAACAAGATTCCTGATTTCAACTTCACTAGAGAAAAGAGGTCAAGAGCCAAGTGGAAGAATAAGCCATACAACCACAATGCTCATCAGTGTGGAAACCAACCTTCAGGTAGGAGCTCAGGGAATTGCAAGACACCATTCTTTCCATTTTTCCTTTAGCAGAGAAGTCAAACCCTTTCATATACCCAGCTATCCCTCATCTTTGGGCAATCTGGGGAAAGAAAGATCTCACTGTTAGCTGTGTCAGTGAGGCTTTTAGTTTAAATAAAAGCACGATACTTTTAATCATCCCTTTACGTCAGCTTTCTAAATATTCTGGATGAATCCAGGACTTTTTTAGATAATATAGTATGGTGAATGTCTGAGACTCCATTGCTAATAGCTCTGACATTATAATTTATCCACTTGGAATAAACCAAACTTGTTTTAGAATTAAAATAATTTGTACTTTATTGCTCCCCAATATTTTCATCAGCCCTTTACTGTGTATCCATTCAAGATTCAAATAATTACATAGGAAACTAAAGGGGCTATTAATATTTATAGCACACCTAGGCACATTATTCTGGAGGTCAAAAGAACGCAGCATTTGGCATAA
The DNA here is from genome assembly GCF_048771995.1 of Taeniopygia guttata. Classification (NCBI taxonomy): domain Eukaryota; kingdom Metazoa; phylum Chordata; class Aves; order Passeriformes; family Estrildidae; genus Taeniopygia; species Taeniopygia guttata. The sequence goes on from NC_133024.1 coordinate 51,347,206, forward strand.
TACTGCAATTGAGATGTGCTACTGAGCACCTAGGAGTGCTTCACTGCTATAACAAATTATACAGCCACTTGTTCTACACACTTTTTGTTGCTATTATCAGTTAAATTCTCAAAGCAATAATGCTAAAACACACACCTGGAAACAGTTAATTGAAAAGTTTTTCTCCACAAAGGAATAGGAAATACTGTAACTAATTTGTTCAATTAGTATTTGTTTGTTTCTTGTCAGTAATATTTTTTTTCATACTGAAAATGGACAATAAAAATAAAGATTGCACTCTTTATAGAGGATTGCAAGCCCTGGTAGTACATGAAGGTAATACATATTCAGTCTTTAAGGTCTCTTACACAAATTCCTGATCTTACTAGATTTTTTCTCTCTGTTAAGTCAATAGAGCCTATATAGGATTTTTCTCAAGCCCACTCTTTTTCTTTGTCATGTTGTATCACAAAATTACAGCTTTCTTCATTATGATTCTTTGATTACTTTCAAACATTAACAAAAAATCTTTCAATTATGGCATACATATACATATATATATGTATATGTGTGTATATATATGTGTAGTATAGCAAGATTTACATAAAGCTGAGATACTCCCATCTACCCACTTAGTTCCTCTCACAGGCATTTGCAGTTAATGGATCATTTCCCTATCAAGTGTCTGGCTTAAGTGGTCAGGGGTAAGCTTAAGAAACCTGAACTCTCTAGAGGAGAGATTGTTTTCTAATTTAGGCATGCAAATGAGGTACTTTAAGTTAGATAGTGTGAAAAACTATACTATGTTTTAAAAAACCAAACTTTCTGGCAGACAGACTTTATACCATAAGGCACAGTTCCTTTTGAGAAAGAACTTTTGTAATGGTTAACAGCCAGAGAAAACTCTTAGCATTACTTTACATATAGAACAGCTGGTACACCCACACACACACAAAAAATGTATTAAAGGGCTTTGTCAGTTAGAAAATGTAAATACTTCAGTTAAAAAAAGTTCAACACACTTACTTCTCTTTCTTTTATAAACATTTCAGCTAATTACTTACAGCTTTAAAAGCCTCATTTTATCCCCGAAGCATTGTAGAGTTAGAAACCTTTATCTAGGTTTAGTAGTTGTGGCAGAATACTGTTTGCATTAAGTGATCAGTAAAAAGATGTCAGCTGCATCTGATGTCGTGAAACACGAAATGTCTAGAAACTGCCGACCTATTTGGGCTCAGTGCAGAATCTCCCACTGAATGAGCAAATAAATAGTTCTATTTGTTTCAAGTAAAAACATACAGCATATACTTAATTTGTGTCAAAATTTTCTCCTCAAAAGGTTGCTAACGAATCCACAAAGGAATGACCTGTCAGGACACAAAACTGAGTCTATAGGAAAAAATAGCAGATTGTGCACGTCAAAACTGCTGGCCTGTATTTTGATATGGTTTAGCAGTTATCTAAGATCCCTTTGGATTAGACTCGCAGTGACAAATTTCCAGATAATGGGGCATCATAGCATTCACAAAATTCATTAAGACACACGATTTCTATTCATGAACCCAGTTAGGACTATGTCTTCAAAAATCTCTGTAGTAGGATTCATTTACAGTTTTTTGGAGATAATTAAGAGATTTCTCCAGTCCATAATGATCCATGCATATAACTAACTAATAAATGAAGAACTTTCTTCCATTTCCAAGTAAGAAGCTTAATTCTGGGCAAAAAGAAATCTGGTAGGGAAAGGAAGCTTCTGAATAAGCTTCACACTCTTTAAGATCTGGACTGGTATGTGAGGCCAAACATCTGAAACTGTAAAAGACTGGTTTTAAACTAATGGTTAATGGAAATACCCAATTCCTGAATTTCTTATTTATTGAATCAGTAAAGGTACTATAGGCATAGCAAGTTTGATAATTTGAAGATTGAAACCCTTTATTTTATCATGTTCAAATGATAGATTCATGATTCCATTCATATACATTTACATAGCTTTCATCATTGGCAGATCACATAAAGAAAAAACAATGTATTTCCTAAACACTGTATAAAAACCTCCCTACTCAGAATGCTTCACTATTAATTCTTTTCTGTGTGTGAGAAAATCCTGATTTGCTGTTCACTAGCCATGAGTTTTTGAAGTATGGGGATTTTTTTCAATAAAAATAGTCAGAAGAACATGGACATTCATATTGCAAGGCTGCTGTAAAATGAATAAAGTTGACATCAAGCAGGCCTTGGTAAAACAATTTCTGAACATATTGGGAGTAGGAGGGATTTAAGGAAAAGAAGTGGAATGAAAACGAAATACTGAATCCAGCTGAAATGCTCGAGTTCTTCAGAACTTTATCAGTAAAAGAGCCTATACTTTTAATAAAGCTGTAGCAAATTTTAAATTGAAAAATGTATTATTAGGTTTTTCTAAAGTTCATTATTTAATTTTCACTTATACTATTATCCCCAGTCTTAATGTTATAAAATCACAAGTATATCACTCAATCCAGTGAAATAGGTAATATTCCAAGACATAATCAGAAAGAAAGGTCTTTGTTGATACACTGGAATATTTAGCAGGTAGTGTCAGGTAGACACTAATGGCTTTGTAGAGTTTCTAACATCATTCAAGCATATATAGTGAAGGCTGGATTTTGACTGGTCTGTATTTTTTTTTTTAGCAGAAAGATAGGTAAGTTATTTAGTATCAGCAAATCTTGCACAACATGATGACCTGCAAATGAACATCAAAATTAATTGCAGATGTTGCATACAATTTATAAGAATGCTCCCCCACACTCTAATGTTTATCTAAGCAATAGTGGCAATTAAGTCAACTTGCAAGACCCAGCATCTGAGTCTGATTTCTAGTGAAAGAAGGCAATATTGTGGGTAATGCACTGATCTTGGACCCAAGAGATTCCTAGCTTTGTGACAGCTTTAACACATATTTCCTGTCTGACCTTAGAAAAGTTTATTGTGCTCAAATCCACAAAGAAATACAGTCATTCTGTTGTGGAAATAAGAAAAATAAATTGAAAAAATAAATTCAAAATATAAATCCCTAGAAACTTTAGTAAGTTAAGCATAAATTTTTCCCAAATATCTTCGTTCTGCTTCTGAATACATTCAGAACTTTTTTCCCTATTGCAGGTCTCAACAGCTTCATTTTATCTTATCTACCTGATCAAGATTCATGAAGTGGATATGGGTTAAGCAGACTGTTATAAATATCAGTAGCCAGTACAGCATCTAAAATCTTTGGTGGATTCAGTCTTTAATTTCACAGTGTTACACTACCGCAGCTGCAAAGCAGAATAATGTGTTGTATTTTCCTGTGTTTGAATATAGACCACATTGTAAGTTTCTCGAGATTGCTCATTGGACACATTCAGGTGGGGTTCTACTACTATCTGAATTATGCCTCACTTTCTCTTATTGGATTTTTTCCTCTCTATAAACCTTTAAATATCAATTTGGGACAGAAGGCAGATTTAAAGTCTCATTTCTCTGGATCTACACATGGTAAATGTGGATATGCTAACTTGTGTGATCTTTCTGGACAAGATGTTGGAGGCAATCTATATTTTAAAAAGACTACTAAAGCTTCCATGAGAAAAAGAATTCCAAATGGGTATGGCTATAGGGCAGAGGCAGTTGTGAATCTAACCATAAAATGAAGCAAAATGTTGTTGGATCTAACATGATCCGGGGCATTTCTAGAAATTACCTGATAAAATATCTTGTGCAATTAATTTTCTTGTCTAATTGATTAAAATGTTTTATAAGATTCTCAAAATTCTCAGTAACTCTTTCAGAGAATCAAAATCTGGACACAGTATCAACAAATCAAGTATCTACCACATCTGATCAAAAAGGTATGAAAACTGTGGAATTACTTTCCTGAGATATGACTCTCCTCTGAGAACAATTTGTTAAACAAACAACTAAAACTTTTGCAGGCAGAAATTTGATGGAGTTTTTCTTTCCATTTGCTGTGTGCATTCTCATTAATGATTAGAATATTAGCTAGCATGAACTAGCTAATATTCCAATGTGGAGAGCATGTTTGGATAATATCATGGACTTTTTAATAAACTTGATATAGTGAAGTTTCCCGTAGTTACAGTTAACAGGACTTTAAAACAGGCTTCAAGCAAAACCAGCCATGCTGCAGATCTCTATCATACTGATCATTGCTTTTGCATTTACATACACAGATTACATTTGCATATCTTGATGACTTATACGTTTTAACTAAATTTGATTTCACAGGAGTATTTATATCAAGGGAACATGAACATTTTAAATTCCAACTTAGCTCTAAATTATTGATTTTAGGGGTACTGTGAAGGTTTTGTGCATTACTCAACTTTATGTAAAATGGCCAGCTAATGACAATGTTTAATTCTGAACTCTGTGTTCTATTAGATTTATAGAGCTCTCTCAGTTCTGAGCTAGAAGCACAGATATGGCTTTGTAAAAAATTTATACAACATAACATTTTATCATTTTGTTAATTTCTTCAGGATAATATAGACATGTCTACATGGGCTGCAGTACTTCAAAATCTGAGACTATTTTTGGTTTAGTAATTTTAGATGGCATTATGCTTTTATGAAATATATTTGTAACCTGAAATCCAAAAATGACAGACATGGTTTCATCAGTCAATTTAAACATAATATCAAAATGATGTTTCTGAAATTACTTCTCTGAAATATTAAATCACTAAAATGTTAACAGTAACATTCATACTTCCCTTTGTGATTCATTTGGACTGCCTAATTTGCAAAGAATCATACAATCTGGATTTGCCTTTGAAAAAGAATGCAAGAACAAGATTGCTGCTTTTTGTAGCAAGGAAGAAGATAGATATTATCCTTCATACTGGAAGAATAAATGGTACCATCAAGTTCTCACTGATGTGACCTGAGACTGATTATGCATGGAATATAAAAAGAAGTCTTGATGGGAAATGGAATTTCAGGAAATTACACTATTTCTTAAAGAAAAGGGAGAAATGCAGTAAAGTCTGTGAGGACTGACATGCACCACAGGGACTGGTACTAACAGGAACATTTCAGGAATTTTAATACTCAGACATGGAGAGGTTACTCTTCTCAAATAATAGATTTTGCTTACATAGCATAGCAACATTTTTTGATTCATGCTAGCTTTAACAAACATGGAATTTTAACCTAGGAAGTAGTTAGTGAAGTCCTACAAATTCTGATATACATGGAAGCACAAAAATATGTATATGAATGGATAAAAATAAAAAGGATTTTAAAAGCAGAAACAAACTAGGATGTAAGAAATAGACATGATGTTTCAGAAGATGAATTGCAGTTCTATTTGAGGACTATGTAAAAGCCAAACCCAAACAACTAAAATACCTAGCTAATAATTCAAGCAGGTTAGACAATAAATTAAAATAATAAAGATTTCAATCTCAGAACAGAAAGAAAGGGAGAATAATGTTAGAAACCGAAAAAAGCCTAACACAGTTATTGACTAATAACTCCACAGTTATGAAACAGAATCCCTCAATGCAGAAGTCACTCTGGAAAGTATGTTTAGGAATCATACTAATGGGACCTTCCTCTAGTCTCCAACATCCAGGATTGGATTGTAGTAGTGATCTCTGTAAGAATGAGAGAAGGAAAGATGGAAAGAAAGAGAGAAAGAGAGAAAGAGAGAAAAAGAGAGAAAGAGAGAAAGAAAGAAAGAAAGAAAGAAAGAAAGAAAGAAAGAAAGAAAGAAAGAAAGAAAGAAAGAAAGAAAGAGAAAGAAAGAGAGAGAGAAAAATGAATATATGGCTGAAATCTGGGGTTGTAGAAGAGCAAACTTCAGAAAACTAAGAAATTAGTTATTAGGGTTTACTGAACCGGATAATTCAAGGATTTGAACCTAGTGGCAGCATGGAATTGAGTCAAAGGTGCAAACACTATCTGAAGTTTGTATTGCAAGTGACAGCAAAAAAAAAGTCTTAGCAGGAAAGACGTAGGTACGGACTTCTCTGGAGGAAGAAACACCTCACATAGGATATGAAGAGTGAATAAAGAACTTAAAAGGAATAAAAAAAGGTATTGATCAGCAAGGAGAGCTCTGTTTCAGAGGTCAAAAAGGGCAAAAATAAAACAAGAATGGACAAAAGCCTAGTTGAGTTGAAACTTGGAAAGAAAATTATAACAAGTAGTGAAAGTTCTTCAATCATACAAATAAATAGGGACAGGAAAAGAACTAAGGTCTCTATAGCTCTCCTAATCTATACATAAAAAACATTGATAGAGGAGCAAATAAATAAATAAGGCAGCAGAACCAAATACTCTAAAACACAGGTAAGACATATGACAGAAAACTCTGATCGGTCAGTAAGAATGAAAGTAATGTAAATTAGTATACTTAAGGCATAAACAAAACCTGAAAGGCTTATACAAACTCGATGAGGTATTCCATAAGCTCTGAACTGCAAATAAGAAAAAAATATGTAGATAAAAGTGAAAAATGAGAGGGAAGTGATTTCACCTTGTCAAGAACTTTTTACTTGTGAAAGTACTTTTAATACCTATAGTGCAGAAAATTAGCAAGAAATTAATGGTAAGAAACAATGAAACTGGTTTGAATCATAAGAAGGTGACTGGAAGTGACTGGAAAAACAGAATATGATATAAAAACAGCATCTTTCCAGAGTCCTAGATTCCCACATTCTGGAAGAATTACTGCATTTAGTCCATAGTTTCCTAATTTGAATAGTTTTTTAGATTTATCTTAAGACCTATTGATTTACACAATTTGTTCTCTTTTGAAAAAATGTTTACTTTGACAAGTAGGTTTTCAATATTTTATGATTTGAGATTTCATTATAAAGCAAAGCTAGTTTTTCAGCTATGTATTTCCTTTCTATGAAGGAATATTGTACAGAATAAGAAGTACTTCACATAAGCAGGGCAGTATGTTTGGTCTTGGATTGTGAGAACTGACCTTACTCTCAATGGCATTTAAGACAAGTCATAATGCCACTCTGGGATGGGTTATTGGTGTACAGGATGACTTTTCCTGGGACCAAGATGTTGGTTTCTAGTTAGAGGTTGGGAAATATATCTATCTGAGAAAAAGATGTATTTTTATAAATCCTGAAGGGTTAGAAGGGTTAGAATATTGTGATTATTTGTAACAACTCCTGCTGAGTTGGTTCTTTCCTCCTTTAGTGGCTCATGGGATGCATTTGAAAAGTGCTTGTGCATTTTTGCAGAAGTTTTCAGAGGATTTTTATTTTATATTGGAGTTCCAGAATGAAAAACTTTAGGAGTTCCATAAGTTCCTTCTGATGAATCACGTTAGAGAACTCCCTGTTAGACTCATTTATGTAGTCTCTGCTGACTCAAGCTTACTACAGTAATTCTTTTTCTTTTTGGTTTAATAAGTATTTGGTTGCACTCACCTAACATTGTATAGATTTTCTCTCCAAGAAATAGAAAGGTGGACTTCTCTTTCTGACTATCTGACTATAGTATTGTTTCCTTGGTTTTTCAAAATATTTTTAAGCAGTCACTGGTAATGTTTGCAGCAGTATCAATGTTCACAATTCATTCAGTAGGGAATATCCAATCTAATTTTCACTGCTGTTTTTTATATTTTTATGGAAAGCTGCTGTAAATATTTTAGATGGATTATGAAGGAAAAACTAACAAAAGGATATGGAAGAAAACACCCATCTATGACAAACCAACAGGAAGAAAAGATAAAATTATGTACAGACAGAGCCTGAACTATCACAGGTACCGCTTGTAGAGGACTACCAGTTCACAGAGGCCTAAATTCAACATTTTTTGTCAGCATCTTGCACTGACTGCTAAGGTCATTCTGCTCCATCTCTCACCTGGAAGGCTGTGCATCCTACTGATATATAAAGAAATAAGCTGGAGTGTATCAACCCAGAAGTATGTACTTTACCACGCAGGACCACCAACCAGAACCAGGTACTACCTCTGCAGTGTCTTATTTCTTGTATGTTATCTGCAGCAGCTCATTTCCCTCACCATTCCTCTTCCCACAAAAGTGATAAAGAAATAAATCCTCTCAGAAGATTTTCCTCATTAAAGCAGGAATATAATTTTTCCCAGAAGTGTCTGTATCTGGTAAATCCTAATTGATTGGACAGGCTGTACAGATAATAGGAAGATGAATAAAATTTACAAAGGCCCCGAATCTGTTTTTTATTTTCATTTCAGAGACTGATCGTGTGAAAATGGAATATCAAAGCCCCAGATGAAAAACCCTTTTTTACATAGAAATTCCTTAAAAGGGGATTTTACCATGCCCCATACACCGCTGGGACTGCGCTATCTTGAGCAGCAAATTTAAGGATGATTTCCAGACTCAGTGTATTAGCTGGACAACTGGAAAGATGAGAGCCTGTTTTGAGGCTGGGTATCTTTGAATAGATCTTGTTTAAATGTATACTGTGTGCTGGACTGGAAAGAAAGAAGATTGGGTTGGGGGGCTGATATTTTTTAGTGACATTTAAAATACAAAGCTTTGATTCATTTCACAAGAGGTTTGAGCCACAGATCAAAGCTATTTATGGAAATAGAAATGACACTCTCTTCTTCTAGTAGGAGAACTGGTGGATGACTGCTTTGACCTATTCTCCAGGTGTCCACAGAATAAACAATGATCTAAGATGATTCTTCCATCCGGACAGAAACACAGAATACAATGTTCATTCATCACTGTCTCTAAATGCACACAGAGAAGGCAGATACCTCCTTGCTATACACCTTCTCCTCATCACTATTAGCAACGCTGAATAACACAGGTATGATAACATTCTCCTCTAACTCACTTTCCAGGCAGCAATCAATTTTAATTTCTTTCTCTTTCTAGACTGATGTGAACCTTCCTAAAATTTTCAGTACATATAAACTAGACCATAAATAATCGTGTGTCTCATTTGAAGTTTTAGATGGCCTCATGTATGTCTATCTACAATTTTCTGTCAATGTTGCCCTGTACTTTAATCCATGCATCTGTCCATTTCTTTTTTGTCAGAAGTTAATCTCAGCTCTCTAGGAAAATGTCAGACCTGAACACCAGCTCCCTTTGAGAGTAATTTCATTCATTATGTCTTATCATTCCCTCAGAAGACCATGTTTCCAAACTATTTTGAATATATTAAAAGAACATTTGAAGCAAACAGCTGTAAATTAATTAATTACAATTTATGTATAATGAATTCTTTGTTCATTCACTTATAATAGCATTTTCCTTATGATTTTTTTATATGTTTCTTTCTATCTTTAAAATTTTGGGTTATTTATCTTTACTAGGGTTTCTTATACCAAACAAACTACTGGATCTGGACAGTGTGTAGTTTTTCATTTAATGGTATATATTTCTGTTTATGAAAAATACAGAGAGAACTATAGAGCTGAAACAAGTAATCCTGCATCTTTTTCATTGTCCTTAGGAAGGGACAGGGATGCATGTATTGGGACTGGGGAGAGGGGAAAGTGCTGTAAAAATGAAAGATTAATCAATGTCCTAAAATGGCCGTTAATACCATCACCATACCAGTTTAAGCTGATGGAGTCTTGACATTTCTTTATGAATACACTCTATATTTCAGACAGGTGCAGGTAGGTATGTCCCCAGAGAACAAATGCAGCTCAGTGCACTTTAGATTACTTTTTCAACTTGGAAACACAATGGATGGGGAAAATCTTTGTCATCCAATATGCACCCAGCCTGATCCCAAAAAGGAAAAAAAGTTTAAGACTACTCAGTCTTCCATAAAAGTTAAAATATTGTCTAAGATCATCTAAATAGTCACATAAATAAAATAATTTTCCATATTCCTTGTTAATCTCTTATATTTGTCAATACTTCCAGAAAACAGGGACTTAGTTGTAAACTGTTTATAAAATACCCTAGATATATCTTCCTCAAACATTAATAAATTGCCAAAAGTTAACCAATGGCATTTTAGCTAACTGTAATTCTTTACTAACTTAATAATAAAATGTTTTAAAGACTTGTTAGAATTATTCAATGAACTCTATTAATAAAGTACTAATAACTTAGCACAGTCAGTAGAAAATAGAACGCATTATTAACAGAGAATAAAAAGAAATAAGAAGCATCAATTAAATTTCCTCATCATGCTTCAGGCTTTAATTTTCTGATTACAGTATTGATGTAATTTTTTATTTCTAAAGTCAATGTCTTAGGAACAGTTTCTCTAGAAAAGACTAAATTGTATGAATCTTGGAGAGCTACTTTGTATTTGGTTTTATTCTCCTAGGGATATATTACTTACTTGAAGATGTAATTTCTTGCTCATGTAATTGTTTATAACTCTCATGTTTATACATAGACATTTATACATATATCATAAAAAGCAGGCATGATGTCTACATATTGTTCATATCACATAACCACATTGATTTTGAACTTCTTTTACAGTGAGTGACCTTCAGTCACTGCTCCAGAAGACCCTAGGCTCAATGAAAAACTCTTGGCTTAATTGTATGGTTCTGAAGCTAGTTAAATATATTTTACCAGAACCCATAATCAACTACTTTTCTGTTGTTAAAAAAACTATCCATTAAGAGGTCTATAGTATTCTAAAGCAGCCCCTGAAGGTCAGACACAACTCTAGAATACCTCAGGCAACTGCACCACGCCTTCAGCAAGCACTCACTCTGAAAGGAATTCAGGTACCTGTGGCTGTAGCTCATTTGCCCACACATCAGTGTCTAATACCATCTGAGATGTTTGTCCTCACAAATTGCACGCGGTTTCCAGTTGTGTATCACACTGTTTCTTCCACTGGGATGTCTCTACTACTCTCAAGCATCTGAAATGCTGACAAACATCTAAATGTATTGGTAACTTTTTTTATCTGAATCTCACCCATACTGACTCATTGAGCTGTCTATACTACCAAAATGAATATAATGTACTCCTTTAAATTGCAGAGGAAGCCATTTATTTTTAAAGAAAAGAGTTGCAGGTTTCACAGAAGAGAGGTGACTGTGGGTATCACAGTTTAAATGAATAAATTTTTTCCTCTCTTATATTGCCTTCCCCATTGCAGAGGGGACATGTGCTTTCTTCTGTCCTTCTTTGACAATATCATTAAGTGAGAAGAAACCACTGCTTTTGCTGTAAGTGTGTCAAGCAAATGTACATACTTTCAAAATAAAAAATGTCCTCATTTTCCCATTAAAAACATCAACAGTGCAACAGTAGAAAAAAATTTCTCTTTTATCTTTCCTTAAATAAAGAATAAAAATAAAACAAGACAGAAAGTATGTGCTTGTACTTGTTTGGTGTTTAATGAAAACCATCCAATGGAGCTAAGCAGAAACATCCAAACACCTCATCTAAATTTTAAGTCTTAAGCATAATTAATATAAATTACATTCCTGATATTTTTCAGGTTTCTTCCTTTTTTATCTTAAATTTTCATCAGCCAGAAGAGTAAGTGTTTTCCTGATAATTAATCCATGTAACTCCTTGAAATTTCTCATACTCCTAAGAGGCCAGATGAGTCTTTTTCTCAGTAGACAGACAACTTTCTGAGCTGTTTACGAAGTGAATGAGAATTTCATTACCTGTTACACAGAAAGTACAATTCTGTTAACCTTTCACTCAAATAGCCTGCTATTATCTAAAGTCATCTATCTGCAAATGTACCAGAATAGAGCATTTCCTCAGTAATATCGCTCATTCCCACAATCAAGAATAAAACAGACTTCCTGACAGAGGATATTGAGCATCTTGCCTTCATCAAAATAAAACATTACAGCTCTTGCCTGTTCCTGACCAAAAATGAGTCTTTCACTTAAAGTATTGCAGGAAAACTGGTAGCTAATTAGTAAGCCTTCCCCTGTGGCCTTACTATTATATAATAGCCTCTACACAATTGATGACTTATTAAACAATTCCCTGATTTCCTTCATGACAGCAAATTGAATGTGGTTTTTTTTTGTTTGTTTGTTTGTTTAGTTTTTTTACTTTTTGGAGTGCTATTCCAAAAACACTCAATTCTGAAGTGTTAGTGATCCAGCTCACCTCTAGTCAATATAATAGAAGTGAATTATCTTTTTCTCATTATAGGTTCTGCTTGTGCTATTTATTGTTACTGTAATTTTTTAACATTTTTTTACATTTAGAGATTGAAAGCTTGAAAAGCCCTCATCTTTTCCAAAGGAGATGGTTACTTATGTTCCCCTCTTTCCTAAAGTCGATCTCAAAATTTCATTTTTGTTATAAGTTTCATATGTTTATAAATTCATAATTTTACAAGTATTATTCTCCCAGAAAGACATCACATCAGTTCATTTAAGAGTTTTCCTTGTATAGGTTTATTCTGGGCTTTCTTCATTGGTTTGGACCAATTAATTTCAATCTTATAAGACCTTCTTTCTCCACACAATGGAAACAATACCTGCTAAGAAAACATTTTAAATGGTGTGACAGAATTTCTTCATGTAATACATCTCTATATTTCATTATCTTCTGCATAAAGTGGAGTTATGAAGGTCCAATTTTTATTTTATGAGGCCTTTAAGCAAATATCAGCCAACATCTTCCAACCTGCTGCTTGAGACATCATCAAAGGGATTTTATTATCCAAAACCCTACCTCACACCCTGATAATTGTAGATAAAGTTATAGGCATATTACTCTCACTGCAAGCTAGTGTAAACAGGAGGTTGATAGCTCTTTCCATATTGCTGAAACAAATAATAAATCCAATTAGTACCTCTGATTCTGAAGATTTTGAATGGATGACCAAAAACTCCCAAAATGAAAATTTAGCTATGTGATGTTTAAGTGATAACAAATTAGCAAATGCCATACTTTATCCATGATAAAGTGTATTTCCACCTATATATTTCTGTATTCTTAAAAGAAGACACTACATTATATCTGAGCAGTGCAATGACCAATATGTTGGGAAAAAATGGATTACATGCTTCACTAGTTTCCAATTATTCTAGTTATCTAGCTATGATGGGGGAAAAAGCAGAAACACAAGATTAATTTTATAGAATAAGTTATTCCATATTCTACTACTAGTAACTTCCAAAGGCTACTAGTATCTTTTCCCCTGATTCTACGAAGAGATTTTTATGAGATAAAGAAAGGCGTAAGAACTGTTTTTGTTCTGCCACTGTAGTTTTTGCATGTGTACACAGACCAAATAAACATGAAAAGAAAAAATTCTCTATTGAGCCACCAAGCAACATTTTATTAGCGGCATCTTCAACACAGGAATTCAATTAATCCATGCAAAGATTATTCTGCAGTAACAATCAGAAGATTTCCCTCTGTTCATGTTTTTTTTTTTCTTTTTCCATTCCTTGATTTTGAATAAGGGAAGTGAAGTGTTGCAGAATTATTTCTTCCCAATTATTACTTCATTTCTCTGCTGGACTCATTATTCAAAGATCATTCTAAAAATTAGTTAGTGAACTCAAGTTTTATGTTTTATCTGCCACCTGGAACAACAACTGCTTATAGGTAGCAGAGAGGCCTCAAGCAAACCTGCCATTACTGTCATGTATGGTTTTTACATCATAGCTACTGGCTTAAAGCTGGATTCACTTGGGTTTGTTACCCTGTTGCTTCTGTTTCCACTTTGCATGTTTTTCACTATAACGATGCCTTTTTAGACAACGTGGGAAAAATCCAACGACTGCATCTAATTTGAAATAATTGTCGCTGTTTTTTTATTTCTTAATTGTAATGCTTTTTACTTTATTTTCTCTTAGTTTTGTGCATAAAATTTTATAATTAGATTATGCTAGATATCTAATTTTTAAATTACAACAGCTGGAAGATGGATCCACCTTTGTGTTTGCTTGAATGGACTGTTAGTCTTCAAAACAAAGAATAATGCAGATGGGTTTGGTATTTTTGTTTTCATTATTTTTTTATATCATGCAAAAATATTAATCTAAACACGTGCTTTTTTATTATTGCATGTCAGGAGCAGATGTTATTCATCATGAAAAAAGAACAGGGTTAAGGAGAACCATGATGTGACACCAACAAACTTATTAGTCAAGAAAATATATTGTAATGAAAATATTCAAAATATTCGTAGCTAATTCAATATATTTCCATTCAGTCTGTTTCCTTAATAAGAAACATGAAAGGGCATTATTTTTTTTCTGACATAGAATATTTAACAAATTCAGACATTTGTGATACTTCAAAAACTAAGAAGACAAAAACATTAATCCAGCGTGTACTGAATCCTGTTAACCATTATACCTGAAAACGATAAATATTATTGGTTCAAAACTAGGTAAAATCTAGTATTTACTGTATGCTGTCCAGACAAAATTCCTGAAGATTAAGCAAGTTTTCATGTCAGATTCCCTCACTTGGTTCCATAGTAAAAGAGGTGAGAAACAATGGACCAAGAACTCCTCTACAAGTAGGTGTGGAAGGTTCCTTCTCTTGATTTAGTCAGAAGGGAATACATACCAGCCAATGGTTTCTCCAGATAAAAGTTCTTATGCTTATGTTTTCACGTGTCATAAATAGTTTCATCTACCTGCCACTGTTGATCCAAAGAGAAGAAATACTAAGAAATAGTACTTGTCATCTCTTCTCTTGACTTGAATATATAAATAATAAAATGTATTTTTTGTCTTTGTGAGCTTTATGCGCATCCTGAAGCTTAATTGCCACTAACAATTTCTTTAGCGATTCCAAGTTACTGTTCTCTGCTTACTCAATTTTCTCTGTGAGGTCACTGACATACATTAAATTACAATTTTCATAAGCTCTGTAAAAATTAAAGCTAGAGTTATTTTCATAAGACTCTACAAATATGAAATTGTAAAACATCTTATAGAATGAATATAGAAGAAAATCTGTGTGTAGTTTTTACTACCTGAGCTAGTTTTTCAACAAATGTTTCAGTTTTCCTCCATAAAATTACCTCTGCAGATCATGAAAATATAAGGTTTAGAATTTCTCTGTTTGTTATTTGGCCAAGTATTTTAAAGCAAATATTCACTGTCAGTTTCCATAGTTATCTTTCTGTATATCTTAATTGCATTTATATTTGCGTACATTACCTAAGATCGTAGGAGTTTAAAGAGAGATTTTTGCTGGTTTTTTTATCTTAAAACTGTATTTTGGCAAGTATTTGGGCCTATCTGTTGTATTAAAATTGACTTTACAGGTAGTTTATCATGTGTTAAACAATTCTTAATTTTACATTTATGCATAAATAGTATACATATATAATATGGATGGATCACACTTAAAAAGGTTGTTTTTTAGAGTAACAGTTCAAAATGCTGTGCATTGTAATGCATATTACAGAGCTGGAAATCATTAAGTTTTGTATCAAGGACTGCAAACTACTTTTTCTCTGTAAAATATACCCTAACTCATATCAATAAACTTATGCCCCAAATGCCTTCCCAAAAATGGCAGGGAAATATCCTCTGCACGGAAAATAACACAAGTCAAATTTAAACAGTGAGTTTAAATTTGTAAAACAGTAAATTAATTTAAAATTAAAATTTTCAAAACAAGCTTAAAATGTTTGGATTTAAGAATCTTTGGAATGTTTGGAATATTTAAGAATCTGCAAATATTTTTCTGATCTCTTTGTGTAGGAAAAATATATCTCAACTTCATTATGTTGTGGCTCTTTCTCTCATCTTTCAGATATTAGACACAAAAAAATAAGAGAGAGCAGAAAAATATCCAGAACACCACTTCTAACTAAAACCTGAAAAAATTGAAGCTATCTTAACAAAATAATTTAAAATTTTTTTATTCAAAAAGATAGATAAATGACCAGGCTGTCACATACAACCTTTTTTTGACACTCTCTTAACCTGAGTTACAGAAATAAAATAAAGATTCAGTCTCTTCCTTTATGTTTAGTATTCCCATTAAATAAGCAGTTACTCCAATACATCTATTTCCTATGGCAAGAAAGCCGATGTAATGCATTTATATCTTACTTAAGATGCAAATATTGTTGTACCTGTTCCAACACAAGCCAAATGCAAGCAATAAAAATACTTTATTAAATAGGTGAACGGGCAGCAAAGCCACATGAAGATAACATCTTCTAATTGCCTGCAGTGCATCTGCTAACAAACTGCCAAGGCTCATAAAAAAAAAAAAAAAGCACTTCTAGGATAAAAGCCAGGACAATTGTAAAGGCTAAATTATTAATTAATATCAGACAGCTATCATAACTTGCTGGTTTCTTGCCAGCATACAGTATGTTGTTGGAGGGCTTAATAGAAAGGTTTTATGAATGCTGAAAACTATAATAAATCTCAAAAAGTTCTAATTTTATAGAAATCTCCTACAGCCTTTGATTATGGCCAGCAATCAGACTGAAAAAGCTGTGATGCAATTTATTTTCTTAGATATTAAGATATTACCTTTAAATTCAGCACAATGAGTAATTTCCCAGAAACTGTAAGCAAAAACTAATGTTTTGGTTGATGAGTTCTATATGCTTTCTTAACATATTTCTCTGAAACCCAAAAGTCCTCAAATCATGACTTAAAATTTAAATTTTTGAATTGTTCAGTGAATTTATCTCTGCATTTATTAACCTACATTCTGGTCAATAGACAACTGGTGAGAAGCATTTTTTTACCTAAAACGATAGTATGGTGTTTAATGCAAAGTCCACTCTGGGTTTAGAGCAATAACTTAATCAGGCATCTCATGATACTTTTGCTTTTTGATCAACAAGAGTTAATTCCCTACATGATGGAAAAAAAGTCATCCTGGTTCAGGTAAAGAGGATATTTATTAAACCTGCCAGAGGCTAAATAAAAGAAATGATATTTCTTGATTATGCCTTCAGTTGCATCATGACTCAAAAATATAGGAGAGTTCATGCATGTGACAAGTTTCATACACGTATCTCAATTATGCCCACATATAAAATTAATAAGCATAGGACATAGAATATTTTATTATAAAAGGAAGCAAAGAAAGGAGATAGATAGTACAAGCCAGACCTGTTAAAGTCATTATTTAAAAATGGGACATTCCAGCCTAATTTCCTCAACTTCCTGAGAGGAGCAATGAATGAAACAGGAGCAGGTATGGAATTTAAATTATTTCAGAGAAATTTATATGTTCTATTAATTATTCTTTAGAACTGATGAAAGAAAAATCTTAGTGTCATATTTTATACATTCTGAGATAACACAGTTTGTGATTTAACAAGAGAAAACACAGGAATATGTTGTTTATTGTCTATATTAGGAGTTGTTTTTCTTGGGAATGGATAACAGAAAAAGTTATCTCACACAGATACATCACTAGATATTGTTTCCACATTATATTCCATAGGTTGGTTTGTTTTCATCTGTTTGGACAAAACAAATGGAAATTGGAAGTAAAATTTTTAAGTGCTTAACATGATAAAAGCTAAGATTATATTATGTGTTTAAAATGTATTAGAAAATTGAATGCGCTCTAGTTAAGTTCAAACTATTTTAAGTTCATATAAATTCAGTTCATATAAGAATAAGACTTATAGGGACTCAGGATTTATCATCTTACTTTCTATTTCTATTTCCCCAAAGCACATCTTAAAATGGAAATCTCTGCTATTATGCATACTTAATTAACTGAAGTTCATAGACAATAACAAAAGCCTGATTGCTGAAAATGTGCAGCTGTATTCTTTTCAAGAGACTACAGTTTTCATTATGACTCAATTAAAATTGGATGAACCTGTGTCAAATCCAATGTGACACTTGGAAATATTTCATATAAAGTTTTCTCCAAACATCTGCAATAGCAGTTTCATCAGAAAACAAATACAAAACCAGTTCTTCTTCAGCAAAATTTTATTTTTTCATTATTCAGTCTTTCTAATCCAATTTATGTATATTTTGGTGTGTGTATATATGTCTGTGTTCTCTCTTACTATATATGTGACTGGTCTGCGGTTCATATTGTGCTAGTAAGACAACAGATGGATCTTTCACAAAGATAGTGAAGACTATTTTCTTTTCTAATGATTTCAGTTCAGAAGAAAAAAACAAGCCAAACCAAACAAAAAAAAATTCTAACACAAACCATAATACCTAACAGTGATTTTTTTCCTACTTATTTCCTGAAGTATTTCAAAGCACTTCAGAACTTCAGAAACAGAAGTCTAATGCTGCTGAGCCATAGTGACCTCTGAAAGGCAGGGAATTGCCTTGAAATACACACTTACTTGTTCAATGGTTGATTTCGGAAGATAAAATGCTGTCCGGGGCTGTAGGAAATGACCTCTTATATATTTTATAACGTCAAAGTGTCTGAAGTAGGCATGTTGGGCCAATGGTCCATCTATTAAAAACAACATGGTGAAAATAACTGGCCAAAGCATTCACCTGTTTGGACTTTTCACACGTGTCTTAGAGGAATGTGTTTTAAAAGTTTGCTTGATTAGAGCTTCACAAAAAAAAGCAAAACCTTAGATTATAAACTAATCTAGTTCATATATCTGTTTGATAGAAAGGCTTCCTTGACTTGAGTGAACTTGACTGTTCAGATGAGTTTCTCATTTTCTACTATTTACTGGTTTTCCTTGATTCAAAATAACTTTTCTAAAAATAACTTTCCAATGAGAAGTGAAATCTGTTCCAAAAAGAAAAAAATCTTTCTTGAACAGAAACATTTTGAAACCAAGTGTGAAAACAGAATAAAACTGAGTTTAAGTATAATTGCAATGAGATGTCCTGCATTTTTACTGAAACAGTTTCACAATTTTTTTAAGACATAGTTTGAAAGAGATGATTTCTGAACAATAAAGCAAAGAACTTAAGCAAGGAAATAGAATAACACAAAAATTCAGTACTGAGCATTCTATGTTAAAAAAAAAAAGAGAGAATGTAATAATTTAATAATTAATTATTTAATGGATTATGTAAGGATTAAATAATTAATTTAATAATTCCCTTTTCTTATCTCCTTTCTTAACAGCTGTTCTGTTAGGAGCCTGAATTGTCAACATGCTGATTTCTCTCTTTCGCCAGAAGTAATATTTTGAGTGAGAAAACCAGCTAGCAAAAAGCCTCACTGACTTCAATTACTATATTTGATTTCAAGTTGTAAACCTCACAAATATAAGAAAACTTATATGCTCCTTTTGCAAGAGAAGGCCAATAAAGACTTGGATGTTGATGAGGAAAAAAACAAAATTATGAGCTTTGGAGTTTAGAAGGCAGAGTTATTTGGGGAAACCTGCCCATGAGAGGAAAAACAGACCAGTTGCTACTTTCAAAGATCTCAAGAATTGCACTTTATTTCTAATTGAGCAGTGGGATAATGTTAGTCAGAGAGACAGACTCAGTCTAGCACATCACTTAACAGATAATGCAGCAAACAAGCAGTGCTGTGCCATGTGTACTCTCATACATCAGCACCAAAACATGAGGTGTCTAAACGCATGGCAAAATGTTGTGAGCTGGAAAATATTATCACGGATTTAGGCTTTACAAGTACTCATAGATGAGCTATGAGTACTCATAGTTTTGTAGTAAGTGCTCTCTTTTCAATTGCTAGAAATTCAGTTAACCCTACAATTTATAAAAGACACTAGTAATGTGGAAAGCCTTGGACAAAACTGTTTCAAGTAAATTCTTCTCTAGTGAACTTCAGCAGAAACTGAAATACAGCTATATTAGCAGAAGCATCCTGACATTCAGAAACCATTACAAAAATAATTTCCTCAATTTCTTTACCCATCCCCAGCTATCCACCACACATGCATACCTTGCCTGCACATCTTTACTGGAAATACATGTGGTTTGCAATACAGTAATAAAACTCAGGATGAAGAGTAAATTCAATTCCAGAGTAAAACTAAAATCAGAAATACAACTCAGCATCATTCAGTTTCCTTAGAGCCAGCAGACACACAGTAGACAAATTCTGAAATCAGGGATTATACCAACACGCTAAGCCTCACACAACCAATGAGATAGAGCAGAGCACCAATGTCATTACAGTTATGAGCAAGGAGGGCTTGCAGTTTAAAAAAATAACTTAAGTACTCTAAAAATCTGCATCCTTACAGTATCTTGAAACTTGCTATGCCTCATATGCATGTCAAGTCCTATTTCCGTCTGTATCTGGGGCAAACACAAGCAAGAGGCAGTCAAATTATACCAAGAGGTATGTACATATACATATGTAACTACAGGAGATATATATATATATAAGTACAATGCTACATATAAAAATTTGTTATGTATAAAAAGTTTTGTATAAAGTTATAAATATATGAATATATATAAACTTTGTAAGATTTCATGTGCTCCTAATAAATTTCTCAAGCAAATCTTAGTTTGTCAACATTTATCCTCACTAATACAAAGCCCTTGATCTCCATTTCAGGCCTCATTACTAAAGAAGTCAGGAAGGAATGTCTCAAACAGTCCTTTGCCAGGGAATTGAGGTAGGTATGTATGGCAAGCTCAGGTAAGTTTCTCCTGGCTGTCACTGCTGACAACCAAATAGATGTTTCTGCATCATTGCTGACAAATACACAGAATGCTAAAAGATAACTACTATTCTGATCCTTGCTGAGGCTGTGTTGGGATGACTCTGTGGAAATCAGGATGCATTTTAAGCTGAACTGGATTCTGATTTGCCCAAGGTATTAGTGAGTGTGTACTAGAGAATATTAAATCTTCATATTAGCTCATATTTGGAAAGGCATTAAGTGTTATATCCAGTTCACACACAAAGAGATGAGCTTACCAAGCTTACGTGCCTTTTGGAAACAATGGAAATTCTGTTATGAAGAAAATCTGATTTTAGATTGCAAAAAAATAAAATCCAATAAATCAATTATAGAAGATCTCAAATGGCTTAAACTTCCACTGTGTTAAAACAATACTGTGACATAGAGACATCTTACACTCAATCAAGTGGCATTACTAAAAATTTATATGTGCAAATACTGCATCCAGTTCACAAAACTGGATTAGTAAATGACCCAGTATAAATAACAATATAAAAATTTAAGGATTTCTGAAATCATATTTCAGAGATAATGTTTCAGATATTTAGCACCAAAGACATAGCTAATAAATAACACTGTTCATGTTTGCATGGAGTAACTATCGACAAATAAAAGAGTGTGTATTTAGCAAAGACACAGGAGAGAAAGAGGAAAGGACAGTGTGAAGGAAGAAATTAGGAAGAGAAGGAAAGAAGAATGTGGGTAAGGAAGAAAAAATAAAACAACAAAGAGAAAATTAAAATTTAAATGGAAAATTAATAATGGGAAGGAGAAGAGAAAAATCAAAAAGAACACCAAAAAGGACAGGAGTACTGCCAAACAGCAGTACTTCTCAAAATCAAAATGGAAATAAGACATAAGTATCTAATAAAGATAAATTAATAATTTAGCTTGAATTAATTTGAATTTATATTTCTGACATTCTTTTTTTACAAAAGTTATCCAATTATTTTAAGACATTTTTAACTACTATTGTCTACAGTGTCATCTAATACTCAATACAAATACTATAAACGAAAAGTTAGTAAAGCTGACGGCACCAGAATTTGACTCAAGAAAAGATTCTTATGTGAAGAAAACTCTCTTCAACAGTGCCCCCAGACTGAGTATTCATTATCGCCTTTGTTGTTTAAACATATTTTTATGCAACATGCAATTCCTAATGTTTTACTTCTGATAAGCAAAGCAAACAAGTGAAACATGATACAGTTTAGAAAGAAAAGTGCTTCTTAGCAACAAACACTAAACTACAGTTACAGATAATGAACTTTCCAGTTTGGAGTTTAGTGTTGGTTGGTTGGTTTGTTGAGGTTCTTTGTGATTTTTTTTTTTTTTTTTAATCAAGGATTGTTTTTCTAGCATTTTGCTAAAATAACAATAAAAATAGAATTTAAAAGAAAAAATGTAAAAATAAGAGTTCACTGTTTTTCATTCAGGGTTATTTTTCAATGAGGTTTTATTGCAATTGTATTTACGTGTATTTACACAGGAAATGAAATTTTCAGAGGTATCCAAGCAGCTGTCCTGGAAGCTTTCAGCATGTAGATACATTGAAAAATCAAAGAGGTAGATTTCAACTGTAGATTGTATATACTTAACACTAAATAGCAACACTCATATTTTCATAGGAAACACTAGCTCAGAATCTAGGATTCTTGCACAAAAAATTCTAGTCAATGGAGTCTGTACAGCTATCCTCACCTCAAATTAGACAGTGCACCTGGCCAAAAATCAGCATTGCTGCCATTTTGGACATTCTATGTTATAAGGGGCATCTGCTCAGGGCTATGGGATGTGGTGCAGTGCCTTTGGGTTACCTGTGTGGTACAGAAGCGGTGGCAGGCCTGCAGGCAGCACAGCCAGTACGGCACATTTCCCACAACGTTAAACACCTATGGATTAACGAGTAATTACACTATGGTGTTTGTTCAGCACTTACCTATATTTAGGTTGCTGCAAGAGGAAATGGCACACCTTCACGGGAATGGAGACTCACTTCAATTGCTTATTCATAAACATCTCATCCTTAATAAGAGGACAGCTTTAGGACACTAGGTCATGTTAGAGTGGAAGCTGGCAGCTCTGAGTAATGCTCAAGGTCATGCAGGGTGGGTACTCTAATGAGTCTCGATATTTGGGAATGAGGAGCTAAAAGAAGTCTGGTTACTTGCTTTCATCTTCAGATAACTACTATCACTGGAGAGGACCATCTAAAAATTTGGACTTAAGACAGCTATCAGCAGATCAAAAAATCAATCCAGCCCGGTACTGCAGTACCTACAGTTTAGGAGTTTAGCACCACAAGTTGAATTTTCAGTTAAGTTTCAGGTTCCTATAAGAGACAGAAGTCAAGAGAGCTTCTGTACTATGCAACCACAACCAGTCCTAAAAGTATGTCCAGGTTCCCAAGACATCAGTAATGACCATTGGCAGAGGCAGACCCTTGAACATGCCTCCAGTTTATGAAGGCTCAGGAACATCAAATCCAGTCTCCAATGTCTCCCATCACCTCCTCTTCTTCTTTCTCTCTTTGTGTCTCTGTTTTCTGTCTCCACTCCTAATATTCTCGTAGTGTCTATCTAGGCTAGCTGTTATGACATCCATAAAATTTACATCTACAGTTTAAAGGAGTGCATCAATATATTTATCACTAAATAGTTTTTTTTTAACATTGCTAATCTAACACTACTTATAATATGCAGGCTAATATTACTGAATTTTTCTCAAGAAATAACTTAATAAACCTAACCTAATAACTATGATCCAATAAAAACAAATTTAAGGAAGAAGACAGAGAGCTACATCCCTACATGAAAAAAAAAAAAAAAACCTGACAATTTTCTTGTTCAAAGTACTGAATATCATAATATAACAAAGGTTTAGAGCCAGACTGCCACAGGTATATTTCTGTCAGCTCTTTTATAAATGAAATATCAGTCTGCAATTCCATTTCTAAAATACAATCCATATTTAGATTTTGAACTTGAAAGAAAGTATTACATACCTTTAATAATCATGGCACGGTTCTATCAAAAAACCAAACCAGCAATTAAATTACAAAATATACGAAAATATCATTTCAAAGCAGATCTTTTATTATCCCTTTTATTTATATGTGTATCTATAACCGATTTACTAAATCAACAAAACTCACAAGGTAAGGATAGAGGAAATAAGTTAAAACTGAAATCCCAAACTCTGATCTCAGTTATATATTTTAGTAATTTTCATATAAATCACTTCTAGTGTCAGTAGCATCGATTGAGATAAATATTTTTGTCAAATGTTTATTATGAGTAGTTTTAGAGAGAATTAGTAATTTTTAGAGTTTTAGAGAGTAGAGTAACTGAGTTATCTGTAATATAACTGCTAATAATATGTTCTGTATCACTAAAGTTTTTTTCTTTTTTTGAACAAGCTTATTTTTATGCATAAATTGACTAGAAGCAGAGTTCAGTCTGGAACAAGATAAAATAAAAATTACAGAAAGCTCTGAAGAAATCCCTACATTTGCTTAATGTTATGGGCATTTGTTGTAAAAACAGGGATGGTATCTTTTTTGTTGTAAGGTATGAAATGTTTATTCCTATAGATCTAGAAACAAAACAGATGTATTTAATAGGAATAAAAAAGTGTTAAATTTAAAACAATGTTCATCAGAACAGAAAAAAAACCAATAAACCAACAGATTTACAATTTACATCCATGTTACTTTGGAAAAATTGAAGCAAATATCATATTTATACATTCCCAACAGACTCCTTATTAAAGTACAGCCATAGTAAATAAAGTGATGAACAGCTATCCTGAATAAAAGATTTAAGTAACAACCAGACAAGTATTAAGGACTATCTGAGCTCAAAAGGGTACCCAAGACATGAGGCATGTTATCAAATTCCATAGCTTTCTTGACATTTTTATGACAGGGTATTTCTTCTGCACATGCCAATATGTACAAACTGGTATCTAGAGCAGCTGCCTACCTCCCCAGAAGTACTATTTACACTTAGACCACTGAGAGCACACCTTGGTTCTCAGAGTAGTAACTCACACAAGTTGAAACCCACAAAGTGTGCTATGTCAGAAGATGTGTCTCTGGAAAATTTTGAAAAGCAGGACCAAATGGCAACCCTTTGTCATGGCATTTGGCCTTTTTGATTCTGTGTAGACATTCATATTTCTGCCCACAGGTTCAATGCATTTGCTCTGAAAGCCTGACTTCAGGCTTTTGAAGTTGAACTGGAAGTGCATAATTTTGCCCAAGGACCTCAGTAGCAGATTTCTAAAAGTGGCAAAATATATTAAAAACTGTGAATACCTCAGAACCAGGAAAAAAAAAAAAAAAAAAAAAAAAAAAAGGAGGAGTTTGTTAAAACTGTTACATCGTGGGTGGAATTTGGCTGAAGATGAATAGATGGGATTTTGAACACAAGAGGGAACAAAACATTTTTATCAGTTCCATTTTGCATGTGGTAGAGCAGAAGTTTCCAACTGGGTGTCACATATCCAATAAAATGCATTATGGTCAGCAATTTGTCATTCTTAATAATTCAGCAACTTACCAGACCTTGACAGTTTTGTTGACCTTATTCTGTGCTTTCCAGCATGAAATCTGAAAACTCATATTCACATTTTCTTATTTTCATTTGTCTCATACTTTCTATATCAATTAAATTTTGAAGAAATAATAATATGTATTTCTGAAAAGACTGGAAAATATAACAGCACATGGTTAAAAATGTGACTATAAAAAGAGAAGAGAAGAAGCTCTCTGTTTCAACAGCACTCCTGCTGCTAAGAGGCTGTCTATTTTTCTGCCTGGTCAGAAAAAAAGCCAAGGGGCTTTTTTATGTTTCCTTTTTATCTTTAAGCTTAGTATTTGTTCATCCATCCAGACATCCCGCTCTCTTTGAGCTGCTTCTCATCAGGATGGATTGTTCTTGATCATGAAAAGCAACCAGTTGTTTTCTACCTCCCTTTTTTTTTTAGTACCATATTCCTTGGGATTCTTCCAAACAGATATATGAAAAGTCTGGTCTTATGACATTAAGGACCGAGATCCTGCTCCCTTGTCTCAAGATTATAAACACAAGCTCATGGTAGCTTCAGACAATACTGCTTCCATCCTTCTCATCTCTTGTTACTAAATATGAGGTCCAGATTATCTCCCCCCATTAGCTCCTTGACCACCTGGTTCAAGGAGTTGTCATAAGTTGGTTTTTCCCTCCAGTAGAATCCCTCTCATCTGAAGAAGGCCTCATCTACCTGTTCTTCATTGTCAGATCCTCTGCAGCACACACCCACAATAATGTATTAGAGTGCCCTCTAATCCTTACCAACTTTCAGCTGGCTCAGCTCTTGTCCCTGGGCAGAGTTCCATGCAGTCCAGCCACTCCCTTACAAATAGCACAATTCCTCACTCTAACAATGGAAAGAGGAATTTAGTTTTGTGGTTTAAAATATCACTGAACAACTTGTTCTGCTCATCTATACACAGTAACCGAAGTTCTTACAAGTTCGTAAAAAACCATTAAATGTAAACTAAAATCTTGATCCAAATGAGTAGGATATTGGTAGAATTTCATCACTGAGTCCATAAAACTGTACTTTAGCATATGTACTTCCAGATACAAACACCCACACAATGAAAACCTTTATGAGAAAGTCTGAGTGGCATTACCTTCTGAAATGTTTTAGACAGGAGATATTTAGAATATAGAATTACAGAATTATAGAATGGTTTGTGTTAGAATGGACCTTTAAAGATCATCTAGTTCCAACCCTCCTGCCATGGGCGGGGACATCCTTCACTAGATCAGGATTCCCAAAGCTCCATCCAACCTGGCCTTGAACACTTCCAAGAATGGGGAATACACAACTTCTCTAGGAAATCTGCTCCAATGTTTCACTGCCCTCCTCAGAAAGAATTTCTTCCTTTTATCTAGTTTAAATCCTTCCATGTAAAATCATTGTTCCACATCTGACTACTAAAAGTCCTTGTAAAAAGTCTCACTCTTTCAAGTAAGGCCACAAGATTTAATCAATAAAAGGAAGCCAGAACTACATTAGTTTATCTAGTTGAATCTTAATGAAACCAAAGCTTATCTAAAGAAAGCAAAAGTGGTTGTAATATTCCATGATCTTGAATCCAGACATGCCACTACTGCCAGAAAAGCTAAAATCAGTTAAACAAATGGGGTGTAGGCTGTCCGAGGTCATAAATGACTGCAACAAGAAGAGGATATGTAAAGGTTCAAACACATTTACTGAAGTAGACATTAATAGCTTTTATACTGGAAAAAAAAAATAGGAAAATAAAAATGCTAAGCATTTAAAGTGATCATCTGGTGTCAATAACAGAGTATTGTTATTGTGTCCAGAAGATAGCTCCATATACCTAAATTGCTATTTTTCTGTTATCAGAGTAGGCCCAATATAAAAAAAATACTTCCTTACTTCCTTCCACCTTTCTCTCTCTCTCTCCTTCCATGGTATGACACAGTGAATCTTAAAGATTTGTCTTATGCGTGATGAAGAGAATGATTTCATAGGGCCTCCCTATAGACACATGACCCTGATCATTTACAAAGAAACTAAAAAGCATTAGGCCAAGTATTGATCTCTTGGGGGCCCCACCTGTGACAGGCTGACAGCTTAAAAAGGAACTATTTATCACCACCCTCTGGGTACATCCTGTTAGACAATTCCCCCCTCACCACAGACACTTGTCTAGACCATAACATATCCATTTCTCCAGGAAAAGGCTGTGGGAAAACCTATTTAAAGCCTTGAAGAAACCCATGGAGATAATGTCCACTGCTCACACAACATCAACCAATCAGATTACTTTGTAGAAGATGATCTGGCTTGTCAAGCACAAATTTCCCTTGGTGAATCCATGCAGGCTCTAACCAATCATGTGCTTCATATGTGTTGTCATAGCCCCTAGGAGGTTTCCTACCATAGCCTTGCCAAGGAATGAAGAGTGATGGGCCATATAATTTCCTGGATCCATCTCTAAGCCCTTGTAGATGGAGATAACATCAGTCTTCTATTAATTTTCTGAGATTTCTCCATGACTTCTCAAAGATTATGAAGAGTAGTGTCACAATGATATCAGCCCGCTCTCTCACCCTTGGGTGACAGATATCTCACCCTTGGGCAGATATTGTCAGATAGTCTCTGTTTCATCAGAGAAGTTCTACTTTTGCACTAACACTCCTGTAGAGGTAGCAGAACTAGCTTCAATAATTTGATTGCTTTATGCCACACATCTCAACATAGCTCCTACTCAAAAAGTACCATTGATACCATCATAAGTAACTTGTATGTTAATTCAACAAAGAAATGTCTGTGAAGGGTCAGAAAAATCTTGTGATTATTATTCCATAGCATACCATCATTTCCTGGAAGTCTTTTCTTCTTCATTTTCTGTTTTTCAGATTTTTTTTTTCTTTTTTTTTTTTTTTTGTAGTGGTTTGGGTTTTTTTTCTCTGCAGGTTTTTGTCAGAATACTGAAGAACACAAGAGCTAACAAACTGAAGCCTTATAAACAAAGTGAACAGTGTGACAAATTGGGGTTAATAACTATGTCACCTTGAGAATAGTATTTTGGTTTTCCGTATATCCTAGTATATCTCAATGTCTATTTTGAATGCTATTTCAAAGTAGGTAAATTAGTTCAGCAATCATTTTGAAAGTGGAAATGGAATTCATACAGAAAATCTTAAGCACCTGAAGTTAGAGGTCTAAATCTCAGGTAGGCCTCCAAATCTCTTATTGCAGTCAATAAACAGAAATGGGCATACACAATTTAGGAGCTAATATAAACATAAATGAGCATATATGTTTTCTGTGTCATTCTAAAATTACTGCCTAAATTGCTGGGATAATCTGATTTTCCAGGGGATATATTTAGCTACTCAAATATGTTCATCTATTGTTGTATGAAATTTTCTGAGCTTCCAATGCATTCATGACATTTGGTAAATCAGATGCACAGGCTGTAGGAGAGCTTCACCGTCTTGACCAGAAGCTAGAGGTCAGATATAATAATCAATGGCAGTGAAATAATGTTGAAAATTAAGAAAAGTTCAAGCACTCAATATAGGGGCAAAATGGCCAGAAAGGAAAATCTTCTTACACAAGATAGATATCACACCCAGCAAGCAGAGTAAAGAAAGAGTGGGACATTTAGTATCATGGGGATTTTGATAGACAAATAAATTTTGAGAAAATACAATTGAATCAGGTGGCAGAAACTGGAAATCTACAAAAATTATCTGCCCAGACAGTCACAGACCTCATACCAGAACCGTCTTAAATTCTTTTACCTATTTTTAGAACAGTAACCTGTCTAGGCATAATTTGTAAATAATAATCAATTTCAGTAACATACATGAATGAAAAACATGCAAACATCACTGGTTAATTGGATTTACTAAAGTAACTCTGGAAAACTAGATTTTTTTTTTCTTGGTAAGAAGTGTTTTTATGTGGTTTTTCTTTTTAACCTTTGATGAAGTTGTAGTAGGTTTTAATGATATGCAAAACTTGAAATTTTCACAATATCATTGCTATGGCTAAATGTATCAGATCTATAGAAATGTTGAATATCATTTTAAGGAAGTGAATTTAATTTTTTTGACTGTTTTACTTCAAATATGATAAAAGAAATTAGAATATATAATACTTTTCTTGTGTAAAATTTTAATGAAACGGAATTTAATACTTGAATCATAGTATTATCTCTGAAATTTCTTAGTAAATTATTCTATTGAAACCAAAATTGTAATGGACTATGCATTTAGACCAATTTTATTCATATTTTGAAAGAGAAAATATAGCTGAGCACTTCCTATGTTCCTTGGATTAAGACCAGCACAGTTATTCCAATCCATATGTAATGGGTTCCTCAGTTTATTCTAGATATGCTTTTACAGGTGTCCACATGGAAAGAGACTCAGGAAAAAATATTCAAACTAGAATTGTGAATTTAAATTGGATTACTTAAACAAGATTAAACTCATACAGAAGTAAATGTAATTTATCTAATTTATGAAGTAACCTCAGTAATCCAGTACAAAAAATATTAAGGAAATTATTTTGAGTAGTTTAATATATTTACTATGATTGTTAATTAGATCTATTTTTTTCCTGAAAGACCCCAAGTGTGCAAACATTCAAAATTTAGGAAAATCAATATTTGATACTGAATAGTCTCAGATATCTATGTGAGTGTCTATAAATTTACAGCTCTACATATCTATATATAGATTGGAAGGATAAATATAAGCATTTGTTTGCCCTTATTATTAAATATTAAATACAAGGTGGCAACTACTTAACTGAATAAATTTTATTTGATTGTATTAAATTCAAATAGTTCTAAGGAACAGGTACACAGTTCAAACAATGACTAGTTAGCAATTTCCTTGTATGAACATTTATTGCACTGTTTTTAAAACACCACAAGAGAACTACAGCACATCCTGCTGAACCATGTAACATTTAATTTTATTTTGTGTCACTCTCTAGATGTAAAGACACTGCTTCAGGGTGCACTATAACACTGATAAATTCTTGCATAGCAAGTAAGGTTGAATAGTTCAGTAGACAGGAATAGCATTGACTGCTTATATTAGTAAATCAGCAGGTAAGTCTATACATTTTATTAAAACAAAATCTCTATATTTCCAGGATATTTTGATTTTTATATTATTTCCTTCCACTATTAACATATCAGATATGGCCAGTTCTGGACCCAAAATTCAGAAAGGCACAGATACACTGGAGAGACTTCAGAGGAAGGCCACAAAATAATCACATGACTGTAAAACTCTCTTATGATGAAAGATGGAGGGAGTTAAGTCTCTACTCTCTGGAAAAGAAAAGGCTCAAGAGGACCTCACCATATTCCAGTACTTAGGGCAGCTAAAAAGAGGATGGAAGGACACTTTTCTCAATAAGTCACTCAAAGACAAGGGACAATAAGTAAAAGTTCCTCCTGATGGTTTTTTTTGTTTTTTTTTTTGTTCTCCAAGAACTTTCTTGGAGACATGGGAGAGTGCTTTTCAGTGGAGTTTTTCAAGGTGCAATTGAATGATGTTCTAGGTAATCTCATCAAGGATCTCTGTCACACTGAAAGTTGAACTAGATGATTTTTTGAGATCCCTTCAAACCTAGTCTGTTTTATAGCTATGATCCTATAATTCATTGTGATTTCAAAATAATTCCTGTGTTCTACACAGGAGACAAATTTTGCATGACTGACAATATCTTTCTTAAAATGGGTACCACTAGGGCCAGGATTATTCTGAATTTGTTTCTACCCATCTTACATATTATTCATCTTCATTTCCTGTTCCTTAATGAATTTGCAACAAATAGAGTAGGAACAATTAGCCAATTTGACTAGCTAACACTAAAGGTGTTGATGGGTTTTGAAATTATCTAAGTGAAACTGATGCCATTGCTATCACATACATTTATACTTTTCCTGCAGATATGCTAAAAATAAAATTCCCTTACACCAGTGATGCATTTGTTCTGAAAGAAGGCTTCAAATCAAAATGAGTATTTTCCTATTTAATTATATTTATATTCCATGTCAAATTTAATAAATTCACTGCATTGTTTTTAAATGATACCACTGGAGTATTTAGAAGCCATTACTATTTTTTACTTCTCTGTAAGTAGTGCTTTAAAGCAAATGTTCCTTGGAGGTTGAAATCTATTTTAACTTCATATAATTAAATATATTGGAAATTTATTTATACTTTAAAGTCTTTACAATGTGTTTGAGATCCAGCTTTTCTCATTTTAAATAGCTTAACCATTCTAGATCCACTTTTTTTCATTCCAGGCTTTATTTTACTACTGATTTTCTACTTGTCTGTTAGATGGAAATTCTAGGCCTCATCTATTTCACTTAAGAAAAACATTGACCCTGCAGTGTTAGCTTAGATTTCTTATGCTGGCTTTAGCAATTAGTCATTAGTACAGAAGGTTCAACACAATTTTTGGTGATTGAATACTCATAGCCCAGGTGGGATTTTTCAAATAGTTTTCATAACTCCAAAAAAAGACCCCACAAAACAAAACAAAACTACAAAAAAACCCTAACAACAACAACAACAACAAGAAGAAAACAAAAAAAAAACAGTATTGTTGCTATTTGTCTGCAAATCACAAATTTTGGTCATCTTCAGTACATACAGACACGGCAAAAGCTCAGTCTGACTCCTATTTCAAGGACCAGGAAAGTTGTACTGCTACATTTATAAAGAGCAGAAGATATGTAGGAAAATTACAGAGATACAAGAACTCCCAGTATAATGGAGCCAGCTCTGTGGAGATTTAGCCCATGAACAAATCTGGTTAGAGTCAGGCAATGGTAGATAGAGAAAATAAAAAACTGAAAATAAGAAACTAAAAATAAAATCATTTTCAAAAAGACAAATGCATATCATCATATACTACAGGATGGCTAAAGATTTTAAAATAAATAGCACTTCATTCAATTATGCAGATATATGTTTCTAATAAAAATTGTGATGTCTTGACATATCTTTCCTGACTTCCGTGTGCTAGTTTAGAGAGATGTGGCTCTTCCATATTTCCCAGACTTTTATGAATAGCTAAGATACTCCAGTCGTTAAGTAGAGGACACTGTGAAGCTCACTGTTTAATATTGAAAGTAACTCAGGTTAAGTATTTATATTGACTGTATTTGACTGAAATCACAATCTAGACACCTCAGTTAAACACAGACATTGGGCATTTTGCCTTAGTGCAATGACTGAAGTCTCCTAATACCAGATCTTGGAAAATCAGTGACAACTTTTTATCAGCTGGACCTACTATCTTGGATGACTAGCATTCTTCACTGGCTAAGCCTAGAAATGGTGAAAGTAAGGCACCGTGACTTCTTGGGAGACAGTCTGTCTAGTCTTTCTCTGAAGACAGGCACCTGATGAAGCGCAGCTGGCTACTTTTCTTTAAAATGCATTGTTGATCATGATATCAAACAGACTGGTTATTATAGTGGTTGGAGCACTTTCACAAACTACTCTGTCACTCATCTCAGCAATATGAGGTGAGGCCCTCAGCCTTTCAGCACTAATCTCATCTCCATGACTCGTAAGATAATGGAGCTGATCCCTCTGGAATACATGTCACAACATATGGAAGACACAAAAGTGATTAGAGAGCCAACATGGTTTCACGAAGTACAAATTGTGCCTGACTAATCTAATGTCCTTCTAATATTTCAGTGGACAAAGGAAGAACTATGGATATCATTCACCCAGACTTCTGCAAAATCTTTAATACAGCCCCCCCACAATAGTCTTGCAGCTGCTTCGGAGAGACACAGGTTTGACAAATGGACTGTTAAATGGGTAAGGAACCAGCTGGATGGCTAAGCCCAGTGAGTTCTGGTAAACTGTTCAGCATCCAAGTAGAAACCAGTATTGAGCGGTGTCCTTCAAGGTCCATACTAGGAGAAACATCAGGTTGTATCTTCATCAATGACATGGGCACTGAGAGCACCTAAAGTCTGCAGATAACACCAAGTTTAGTGATGCAGTAGTTTCACTAGAGGGATGGAATGCCATCCAGAGGGTTCTGTGGCAGGCTTGAGGAGTGAAAGCACATTAACATCATCAAGTTCAATGCCAGCTGTGGGGTGAATTAATTGAAAGCTAAAAAGAATTTGGGGATACTGGTGGATGAAAAAATACATATAAGCTCACCCTGAAGGCCACAAAGAAAATTATATTCTGAGTTGCAAAGATAGATTGAAACATGGCCAGCAGGTTGAGGGAGGTGATCCTGTCCCTCCACTCTCTTAAGATCCCACTTGGAGTACTGCAATCAGCTTTGGGGTTCCTGACAAAGGAAAGACATGGACCTGTTAGAGAAGGTCCAGAATTCAGCAAAATTTTTGCATTCTGCTGAATGTATGCATAGGGCCAAGTTTCTTTCAAGAAATAATATTCTGTTATACCTGCTAAAGCTAAAATTGAGGGGTTTTCTAAATTTTATAGTTATATTTTTTCATATTGAACTGTCCCTAAGCAAAATCAAAGAAAATCCTGAAAGCAAGTTGTTATTTATATATTACTGCTGAAATTTAAGAAGGTAACAAGAAAGAAAGACACTTAGTATATTAGGAGGAAAATTTTCTGTAGTCTGCTCATCAGAGGGGCAATGAAAATACTTTTCCCTTCACTTCCCACATCTTCAATTGCAAATCATTGCATCCACTTTTCTCTTTTCTTTTTTTTTTTTTTCCTTTTTTTTTAAATTAGAGTATATTACATTTTGGTTTATCTTTGCTACTTCACAGTTTCTCAGAATTCTGGACTTACTTCTTTTTCAGCTTTCAGTACATAATGAGAGACTCCAAGGTGCTAGAACACAGAAGTCGCTTTTCATTATCCTTTTCTTCACTGCACAAGAAAACAACTGTCATGGTAGGGATTTTTATTTATTCATAATGTTATTTATCTGTGAAATACTCAAACCAGTGCTCAGAAGTTAGTTTGAAAATTATATCAAGTTATACCATGCAACAGCATAATGAGTGTGAATGAAATTCAATGGTAAAGGATAAAAACAGCTTGTTGATTTTCTCGAGGGTTCTTTTATGATTTTTTTCAACTTCAACTCATTCTTTTGAAACAGTGAACAAAAAGGAAACAGTAGACAGCCTTGCTTTTACAGAACTTACAACACAACTAGTTAGAATTTTATACTGACTATAAAAAAGACAATGCAATGTATTGTGTAACGTAGGAATATCCTACATGCAGTTTGAACACAAAATATTCATACAACATTTATGTTTTGATTACACTCTAAGTGCTGACAAGGTATTGCATTTATGAATAATGCAAAGGAACTGAAAGAATGGGCTTTTTATGTTCCATTCTGAGCCTCTGTTTTTCAGGCAAAATGGTTTAACAATGTAAAACACATGTCATTGATGGAATATGATTAGAAATACATTGTATTCTTGACAGTTAACATTTATTCCTGAGTGCATTACTGAGGCAGTCGTTGCAGCTATAAAAGTGTCAGGAATTAAAAAAAAAAAACAAAAACCATAGTAATTTCAGTAATACCTTGTATTTCCAGCTCTATCTGAATAATGTCTTGCCATTGAAACAAGTAATCAGGGAAATTAACATATAAATATTTGGTATTTCCATTGATCAATTTAGTAAGCATTTAGGAAAAAAATTCAATCACATTAGAAATACATTCAGAAGCATGGTGTCCCATACGCAATTCAATCAAATAGAATAAAACAAAGAAACAAACAAAAAAATTCTTAAGAACCCATGTACCCTCATCCTGCCTAGTGAAGCTTTAAGTTTGGAAAATCTGTTGTATTTTTAATTGAAATGTTTTGCATTATTAGTTTTGATTTATGTAAAATGTAATGTCTAACCTCTTTTAATTTCCCTTTGCTGAAAATATATTTAATCAACTTTTTAATCAATATTTGGAAAAAAGTCGACATTGTCACAACTACAGGAGATTCCCACAGAGCCTAGCTCCAGCATAAGCAAAAATCTCCAAATGACAAATATTTAATGTTGGGCTACACTAAACAATTAGACCCCTTCAGAGAAAAAACATCTAATATGTTAAAGGGTTATTTGTTTAAAGTGACTTAAAGAGTTACTCGAAGTTTTACATCCAAAAATGACACAATCCTTCTCATTAGGATTTAATTAAAATGTTGATTAATTTAGTCACTTTAACTCTGTGGCATCTTCTGTTGTTGGACAGTCCTCAAGGACTT
Organism: Taeniopygia guttata; assembly: GCF_048771995.1. Classification (NCBI taxonomy): domain Eukaryota; kingdom Metazoa; phylum Chordata; class Aves; order Passeriformes; family Estrildidae; genus Taeniopygia; species Taeniopygia guttata. Next base: position 51,382,542 of record NC_133024.1, read on the forward strand.
CTATTGCTATAATATAATAAGGACAGAAGTCCAGTCAGAGCTATATTCTATAATCAGAAGAACATCAAGATGTGAATACTGTCTTCAGAGTTCATTATAGATTGAAGAATTTCCATCAAAAAAAAACCAAAGAAACAAAACAAACAAACAATCAAAAATACCCCAACCCCCCAAAACAAACCAAAACAAACCAAAAAAATAACCATGAAAACATGTGCCTTCCATGGGATGGGAAAGTAGTCTGCACAAATTTTACCAACACACAGAGACTTAGGTATGTTAGTATGCAACTACACACTCACCTGAGCAAAGGGGACAATTTTGTTTTTAAATTTGATCAGTCATTAAGAGAATGTTGGGAAGAAATTTACTTTGCAATGGAAATTATTTTGTCTTTTTTTTTGGAACTCTAGACCTCTTTGTTCAGAGATAGGCTTCTTCACTGTAGAAGTTTAAAATTTGTTCAGGATTCTGCTGCTAACCTCCTACCACAGAAGATATCCCTTTAATTATTCTAAAACACAAAAGTCTGTTCATTGCTAGGTTATAAAGCTTCCATGGCACACCATGGTGAAGTGGTAACGTGCTCAGATCAAACTGCTTCCTATTAGAGTCGGACTTGGCAGTGCTAGGTTAATGGTTGGACTGAATGATCTTAGAGGTCCAATCCCCCAGCTTAAAAGATTCTATGATTTTGTTTCCAGATACTTTTGAAGAAGTGCCTCCTTTGAAATACCCAGCATAAGATATTTAACTTCCCCTTTCTACATATTGTTTAAAATAGTTGTTTGGGGAGACAGACCAAGATATAGAAAGGCAGAGGAGTATTATTTTATACCTTTACTACTATTGCCAAAACATCTACTTTCATTCTGACGGCCAGTGACACAGAAACCCTTCTTAAAAAAAACGCAAAACTAAGTATGTTGGAGCTTCTCATGAGGAAATCAGAAGGGAGGATGGGACTGTTTGTGGTCACTCTGAAGAAAAATGCTTTCTCTAAGGATTACATGGAGGATATGTTATTTATCAGTGGTGAATGACAGACAGATCTCTTCTTAATCAAATTCATTGAGAGTCACAGACTTTTTTCTTCTCTGTAACCTCTTAAGTCTTTCTGCAAGGAGAACCACCTACCTTAGAAAGAGTTTTAAATAGATTTTGATCTTCCTGATAAAGCAAGCACTTAGTTGCTTACCCTTATTTTGTACCTTTTATTGACTTTAAAATATATTGTAGTAGTAAAAGTTTTTAAAAGAAATTTTCAATCATTGTTGATTTCCTATGTCAAACAGGGTATTAGACTGCATTAGAAAATCTTCAGATTATGCTTCAGGACGGCAAGGAGACACCTAAAAACTGTCTGCTGAGTTTCAATGAAATTTACTTTCAAGCATGAAGGCTTCTTCTAATCTTTTTATCTTTATGAGATAAACCATAAAATCTTCTACAAGATGAAGGGAAGAAAGGGACAAATAACTTAATTTTCTTTTACTCAAAAAAAAGTCAGCTCCCTGACAAAAGAGAAACTTTGATAAATGTTCAGTAAAAGGTAAGGGTTTTTAAAACATGTGGGTTTATCTCATGGGTAATACTTCTTGAGATTATTCCAAATTGCTCTGCAACATCCCTTCTTATTTTTTTTAGTTTAGCTGAAATTGTATACTAGGGCTGATTACTGATCTCCAGTCAGGAAGACTTTCCCTGACCTATAATCCTACCAAAGCATTCAAGTTTAAAATGTTTGGAAAGCTGTTCTCAAGACTCAGCAAGGCTTAATTTAATATCAGAATTTTCCACTTTTTTAGTCTATCAAATATCCAGCAAGAATTTAATTTCATTTTCATGCAGTTCATTTTGTATTTATATATTTCACTCAGAATGCACAGTCAGGAGAAAAGAGAGATGTAGTTGAAAAAGTGGGAGGTAAATGCATGATTAAATTTTTTAGGTTTTAGAAAAGAATGTCAGTCTGCAGTTTGCTTTACAGTCAAAGTTAGCATGTACTAGTTAAAGCTCATGAAAACAGGACCTGTATCTCTCACATATATTGCACACCAAAAAGTCAGAAACAGGTGATATAAGAGTCATCCTTCTCATTATTTTTACTGGTATTTTTTGACATATAATAATCTATCATTCTCACTTATTATTCAGCTGTTGTTCTAGAAGGCCAAGGATCTCCTTTAGGTCCTGCTCTGTGTATGACAGACTGGTGTGGAGGACACCTTGTGACATCTCCAATGGCAGAAGGTGTCTGTATTTCAGCAGCTGAATTGGCCCCATGTATAAGAGTTAATTCTGATTGCAGACAGCTTAAAAGATGTCAATGTACAGGTGTTTGCATGTAACCTAGATCTCTAAGTTCCCATTCTGGGGCTTGAAAAGCAACTTCTGATCAATGAACTTTCTGTAATCCTGAAGAGCTATAAAGTTCATTCTAAAAAACCACATTTATGTTTAGCAAGATACCTTCTCATTCAGTTATACTTCCTATATTGACAGTATCTCCTGGGTTTTGGCATTTAGCTTCTATTCAGACGCCTGTCTTTTAGGCCCCTCCAGTTAGTTATCAAGAATGTGCAACAGTTTACCAGCAAAACAATGTGATCTGTTTTACTTAATTTTAGCCATGAAAAAAATAGTTTGTTTGTCAAGACTGGTACCTTAGTTCTTTCTGTATTAACAGATATTCCAGTTTTCAAATAATCAATTTTACCTCTTGCCTTCAGGCAGGAGTAATGGCTTCCTGGAACGCATACTTGTCATTCAGTTCAAAAGAAACACGCATAATTAGGTTGAACTAATTAAGCCCAATTAAGTTAAACTTCAGGAGATACAGGTGAGATAAGGCCAGTGATGTGTGTCTCTTTCTCTGCTGCTACAGCTTCTTTATCAGTGCACTTTTATGCATCAGATGTGGATTCTATTTATTTTCCTGAAATTATGTGTCAGATAAAAGTCAGATTCCTTTAATCTTTACTATCAGTGATCATAATTCAATTTTTTTTGTTAGATATTATTATTATAATAAGCTTTATTATAATATATTAAGACTTTTAAATTACTAATGGATTACGTATGTGCTGTTTCAAATTCTTACTCTACCAAAGAACAGAAACTTTACAGAAAGACTAATTTGGATGGTTAGATATCATATGTATTTTGGTCACCAATCCATTCTCTCATAAATACTACATTTTGAAATAAATTTCTTTGCTGAGATAGAGACATGATTCTCTTCTTTATATTGGAATTAATGGATCCAAAGAAGTATTGGAATAACATTATTGCAGGGAATTATGACACGTCCCACTACTGAAAGATAATATGACTTTTACACAGAAAATTTAATCCACTAACATATTATTTTATATAACATTATAAGAAAGCAGGATAACCACATTAAATTGCTGGGGAAAGACAAACAACAATTAAATTTGACAAACAATATAAAATTTTAGCCCACCCCCCCAACTATGCAGCTCCATCTGCAGTATTTCTTTCTCAGGTTTGATTCTTTCTGAAAGAGTGGCTGTACATTACACCAGGTATTCATTTGTATACTCATATAAACTATTGCAGTTCAGCCTAGATACACGGTTTAGTAAGAGAGAGGGCGGAGTGGAGGGAAGAGGCCTTAATTGTTTTTTAGTAGAAAATAGACACTTCAGGAAGACACTAGAACAATGAAAACAGCTGAATTTGTGTCATTCAGGTCATAATCTGCACATGGGATTGTAGTAGTGACTCTCTGACTTCTCTGTGGAAGTTCATTCTGTGTCAGACCATGAGAGCTGGTAGTAGCAGAGAAACAGTTTCTTGTTTCAGAAGTTATTAAGTTGAATCTTTATCTGCTAAAAGTTGAAGAAGGAATTCCATTACGTCATTTGTTTTGAGCTCTGCTGTTACAATAGTAGAACTTTTTCTTCTATATGAAGCTTATAGAGAAATTAAAATTTTAGAGATAATCTATGATTTCTGTTGAATTTACAAATGATTTTTTGAAAATTAATGATTTTCTAAAAAACCAAACTAATAGTTACTTGCCTACAAGAAAAATTCCTTACAGGGATAATTTTTTATAGAGTAATTACTAATCCACATATGATATTCTTGCTTTCACAGTCTAAAGTCAACTACTCAATTTTTCAATAGTGCACACAACACTGAATTCAGTTCTTGGATGTTTATGAAAGAAATACAAATAGTTACTACAGCAGGCATACAGTAATGAGACAGAAATAGTGCCAATTAAATAACACAGAATTAATGACAAAGCAGAGACAAAAGCTGAGCGCAACATCTGACAGTTTGTGTCCTGGTATTTATGAATGGAACCAGGCAAATGAGAATTGTTGTCAGACTTGATCTTATTGCTTGATTCGAGAAGGGTCTGTAAAAGACAAAGGCTGCACAATTAAAAATCTTTTGTTATTTGAGAATGTTGCTACTAGGTCTGAGCAAAAGCTCAGTAGTCTCGGTCAAGTAACCTTAATACAGCAGAGACTTAAAGAATGAGTGGGTAGAATAAATTTTTCTTGTTGTCCAAAATCTAGTAAACTAGAGACTTCTGGAGCCAAAACCTGAACTCAGTTCCAGTTTGTTTAAGTCTTTTGTGAGCTTCTCCATGGTTTGGAGTTTTGGGTCTCCACAGCATTCTGCGGTGTTTAGTTCTAGCTCTAGGTGGGTGACCTTATCATAAAAGCATATGACTGAACTGTGTTGTAAGGAAAAGTATAAATTTTTATCTTTTTTTAAAATGTAATACTTGAGAATTTAATTTCATCTCTTTTTCTTTTGGGGAAAAGTATTAGATAATTTTATTATCAGCTTTTCAAACACTCTTTCCATTCTAGATGTCCTTATAAGTGTGGTTAGGCCTCTTAAGACTCTCCCCATACAGAAGTTATCATAGAGCTGACCTTCTTCTCTCATCCTTTTTCTGGTTTTCTCTTTGAAGAGAGGATGACCAGAACTGCACACAACACTTAAGATGTGGAGGTGTCATGGATGCTTTGTACCATGATACTGAAGTTCAGAAAAACTGACACCTGTCTGGAAAAGATGTATTTTTTCTGGTGAGATGAAAGTTAATGAGTCCCTCTTGATGAAGATCAAAGAATAGGTGCACAGAAAAACAGGCTGATAGAAAGTGATCCTATTAATTAAGTAATATTTCTCCAAACTTTAAAATTTCTTTCCTCCATAAGATATATAGAAAGCATGAGGAAAAATGTTTAAGAAAACAAGTAGTTTTCTTTGCTTTTCTAAAATTTCCTCAAGCAATCACAGTTTAAAAATGTAAAGGAAATTGTAGTGGTAAGCATTTTATTTCACTTCAAAATTTTTATATTTTTATTACAGAGTTTTACCTTCTTTTGTGATTCTAACACTTTCAATCAGGATGGTTCTAACACTTTTTTTTTTTTGAAGTGGCACAATACTTTTGAAAAAACTTTGCATTTCATGGCTTTCACAGTTATAGCTTGTGTAGTTTAAGATAGTTTTTCATCTTAACTACATAGGGTAATCATGGTTCATTACATTTGTCCAGATTTTCCAGGAGAACACTTGCTTTGGTCAGTTGGTTATATTATTTGAAAGTATACTAATTAAGCTTTAGGAAAATGAAATAACATTTGAATTTAAAATTATGTAAGACCCATTTTTACCAAAATTATCTACTGAGTAATAAATCAACAACACAGGTCACCTCTCTGATGAAATTAATCTGCAAAGCCACCTGTGTGACAGAGCTAATGGTATATTAGTGTGATTCATCATTAGTGATCATCAACAGCTGATGATGCATTAGTATGTTGCTCCAAGGATGTGCTATTCAGAAAGAATGAACTTCTATCATTAAATTATGTCACAAAAGTCAATTACAAGACCATAGCCTAACCCAGTCAACAGCAGGTAGGAACACAGGCATGAAATAAATTTTTCTACAGTTTTTCCTTTGGCTTCCTGGTGGCAGCTTTGCAACCTTGTTAATCACATCTCATTACCCTTGTGGAAAATTATATTTGCTCAACTTCCTTCTCCAGTAGCACTTGACAACACACTATTAAGACATCCAACACTTAGAAAGGGGAATATTTTTCACATAATATAAAAAAAAAAAGAAATTAAATCCTCTTGTCAATTACACTCCTACATATTTCTATGAAGTGGCAAACTAGGCTTCCATAAGAAATCTTCAGAGTATTACGTAAATAAATAGATGCCTTCCTACTTTGCCAATTTTTGTCTTTGTCATAGCAATGGTCAGCAAAAATTGGAGAGGAGAAAGCTAAGACAGAAAAAAATATTGAATGAATAGACCACTTAGACCCACATAATCATTTTAGCTTTAAGATTAGGTCACAAAGTTCAGTTTCTAATGACAGAACTATGACAACATAAAATTACATTGTCCTCCCCTGATGCATCTTTCAGCCTTTCTACACATCCAGTCTCTGGATACTTGAAAGTATCTACAAGGCCTCCTGTCCATTACAAGTGTCAACAGCACCTCCCAGTTTGGTATCAGCAGCAAACCTGCTAACAGTGCATTCTACATGCATGCAGATAACTGATAAATGTATTGAACAGGACTGGCACTAGAATGGAGACCTGGGAAACACTACTGGTCTCCAGCTAGATTCAGCCCTATTTGCTATGACTAAGAGCCCTGTTATTCCCACAGTTCTTCACCCAATAGACAATGTATGTCTCCATCTCAGAGTAGGACAACTTGTTCAGAAGGTTTCTGTGAGAAACAGTATCAAAAGGCTTTTTAGAATCCGGAAAAACTACATCCATTACTTTTCTTTCATCCACTAGATGGGTAACCTTATCATACAAGGATATGAAATTAGTTTAATAGGACTTCAGGAGCTGCACTTTGATGGTTCTGGTGGGTCCTTTTCAGCTGAGAATGTTCTCTTATTCAGTGTATTTGATGACTTTCCCTCTGTGAACATGTGTTGAGTGTGCATGTTGATTGCATTGTTCTTTAAATGCCTTTTAATATCATTTGAACTATCAGAGTGCTTTGCATCTAGTCCCTGATGATTTTTGAATTTCTGTCCTCACCTTGATCTCTTTTACTTTTTCTTCCCATTTATTACACCTGAATTCCCATGGTTGTAATGTCCATGTCACCCTCATTTGGAGAACTCTGAGTTTGACAATGTTCTCAAATTAAACATTCTCCCTATAAATTGAGTGGAACAATGACCAGAGCAAATATTTTTTTTAAAAGCAAGTATAATTGATAGTTCTCCCAATTTTTAACAAACTACAGCTCCAGTATTTCAGAGCTTCAATTGCCAACATCATTAGCACAACATCCACCTCACTATGTCTAATAGCCTTTAACAAACTTCAGATTTGTGAATGTGTCTAAGCTTTGCCTTCCCTTTATTTTTTATTTTTTTAATTTTATGTATTTGAGCCCATTTATAATTTTGGTCTTCACAGCAGTTTGTGGTAATAAATCAGACAGTTTAAATAGATGTTAGATGAAGAACTATTTATTTTTCTTCATTTTCAGCTTGCTGCTGTTTTAAAGCTCTCTTACCATCACATTGAAATTGGACAATATTGTAATCAGGAAGGGATGAGTCAGAGCAGAAAGGTGACTGGTTCCTTTCCTCTTGACTAACAATTGATTTTGACAAAGTAGGTTTTCCACCTTTATTTCTGGAATTTCTGCTATATATATTTTTTTAATTCTTTATTTTTTTAAGTAAAGAAATAACTAATAATGCTGTAGCATTACAAAGGGGAAGTGCCTACCAATTTCTCATACCTGTGGGAGTCAAATGATATTTGAGAGTACAAAATCTAAATCACTTTCTCAAATGTAGACAGTCTCCATATCTGTGAATTCATTTGACTGAATGTGAATGTTTACATGATAAATATGTACATTTGAACTTGACATCTTCAGTTCTTTTTATGTTCAGTTGAAAGAGGAGGATTAACTTTTAGAGAACAGTTGGTTACATCCTAGATTAGACATCCATATTTCATCAGATGACTCACATTCTTAAAATGTTAGTTTTCCAAAATTTTAGGGTTGCAGAGAAAGAGCACAAACAAAAGTACTAAACTTTCTAAAATCCAACCCTACTGTACATGACAATGAAAGGTATCAGGTAGAAAATCTACATTGATAACACCGATAAATTTTGCGACAGAAAGAGAAAAGCACAGTCAGGATCATGCGGACTGACACAGTATTTTTCCAAATGCATGCATAAAGAAGAATCAAAAAGGTGAGATTGGAGTGAAACAGTCCTCAGATTCATGATCTGGTGACTAACTACCCTGTGAAACACCTAATAAAAGGGAAGAAGAATGAGTGATTAAAACATCTCATCTTTCAGGTGAAGAAGATCCTAAATCAAAACCCAGCTATCAAAGATATTTTAATTCTGAATGAAGCTGGTTTGATTCAGATGGATCACAGCTGCCAGTCACAGTGAGATGACATTTTATATAATCTGATTACACTGAACAAGATATATTCCACTTTCTGCTGATGGAGACCCTTGCCTTTTGCTTTTCTGGCAAAATTAACATGATAATAAAGAAGACAATATGTGGGAAGCCCATTGAAGACAAATGACGGTACAAGTGTTTATGGGAGGGTAAAGATAGAAATGAGGGAAAAATTGTGTGAGCACATGTACATGATGTACCTGAATGTACTACATTTTTTCAGCAGGGGAATTGGTAAGTGACCTCTCATGCTTTCAGTGGAAATGCTGAGGAAAAAAAGGTGGACACACAAGCAAAGGATACATAGGGAATACACATCCTTTGGTCTTCCCAGAGAGTCCTCTTTTAAGGCGATTCTGTACTTCTTTTTTTGTGACAAGTGGCCTCCAGATGTCAGAAATTTATTAATTTTCTCCTTCCACAAATAAATCCAATATTTCCAGATTACATCAGACACGTAGGAAGACATACAGCCTGTATGGCCCCTGTGGTTAAAAGAGATGCAAGGATCTGTTCCATCTCTTCATCCATCCTGAGCTGTCAGCTCTAAAGCCCTAAATTCTGGCATGGTCTTCAGCTTCCTGCTCAATATTAATGTTCTCTAAAAATTCTCACAGAAGCATCTATTTTTTTCTGGTAAGATAGGAAGAGGTTTCCTTCTACATTGCACTTTCTAGACTCTTTACGAGGTGTTCTGCTTTGATCATGAAAACACTTCTGATGCATTACCTTGGCAGCATAAATCACAATTTCAGCTCAAGAAAAAAGCACCTAATTTTTACATAGTCTCAAAAAAAAAGGTCAAGACATCTAATTTATATATATATATATATATATATATATATATATATATATATATATATGTATAAATCCAAATGCTCTTACAATACTCTGAAGCAAAAGTATAGCCTCTACAGCCTTGTCCTGTCTTAGTGAATGAAACAACGTGAAAAGAAGCCTGAAACTTCATTGAGCTGGCCCTCTTTCCTCCAAGCTTTGTAACATATTCAGTCTTCAAAGGAGTTTAGAAGGAACAAAATCCCAAAGGAACATAGAAGGCACAAAGTCTTTGCACTCAGATTTATGTAGCACGTAATAATTGTTCATCCTCAGAGAGAATAATCCAAGTAATCCATAATTTGAAGTGCAGATAAAATTATGAAATGAAATTAGAAAATAAAATTCTTCAAAATATGGCTAGAATAAGTAAACAAAACTGAGCAATATGAAGCAAATTATGATTTAGGTTTTAAAAAATAGGTCTAAATTGACAGGATTCAGGAAACTGAAATTACAGTATCTCATCAACAAAGAGAGGGTATTATGAACTTAATAATTTATCTTTTTTTTCAAGGCTGACTGTGAGAGTCCAAACCAAAAAAAAAAAAAAAAAAAAAAAAAAAAAAGGTATTGATATAAATGCTGGGACACTGAAGAAAATAGCATATTTTCTCATTTCTTTGAAATTATCTTCATTTCTAGTATTATACCCAGAGGAAAAATTTATTTTGTTGAGTGTTTTCCAATATAAACTCTAGTATCAATCCATAATAAATATGAAACAGCATTCATTAGCTTTAAAACTGACAAAACTGTATTCATTGTCATGTAAGATGAAAGGTGGAGGAGAAATGCCATGCATTAAAAGATTGATCTTGTGAAAACACTTTTTATACACAATTGCCCTATGTGAAAAAGTGGAGAAACTTCATATACATATTGTCATGCTTTGTTAAATACAGGTCATTCCTAAAATGCTCTATATCAGTAAACAGAATAATTGTATCAGTAAGAGAAAAATGTAAATCTGAGTAAAAAATACATGTCCATACTGTAAACCTTGCTTCAATGTTATGAATGCTATAGGTTGTTCTAGAAAATCAGTTCCATCTTTCCATCTAGCATAAATAATAACAAAAAATAAAATGACATGTGCCAGGATTCCTAAGAAGACAATACTGACATTAGATAATCTAAGGCAGACAGAGCAATTTATGGCAACAGAGCACTCTTTCGTAACTCTAGATTATTTTATTCCTCTTAAATCAAGTGTATCTAGGTCAGCAGACCTAGAAGAGTAGATTCTGTTTTATCTCACGAGGTCCTAAATAGGCACGCTCTAAAACAGAGCACTCAAAATTGGAAACTTGGAGAGAATACATGTGGTTAAATCATGGCAGTATCTGTGGCAACTGAGGTTTGGCATCTAAAGCACTCAGCCAGCTGACTTCCACACATGAAGAGATAACAGGGGAAGAATTGAAAGGAAAGGCAGAACTGAGGCTTGCTCTACTGTTTGAGCTTTAAAACAAAGAGCTTTGTGGGTGTCTGGCAATCCTGCTAGTGCTGTATTGAAAAGCTTCAGTGTGGGCACTAATCTTTAGGTTAGAAAGCCTGACTCAGTGTTTCTTGTATCTGTTTCAGCCTCTGTAGCCTCTGCAATGCATAACAAAGATATATTGGTATTCTTGTCTAAATATTGTGAAACTGGAAACTGTCTTTCTATTGATTCAAAAGGGAAATTTAATCTCCTTAACTCCCTACTGTAAATTTTGTCCATACTTTATTATTACATCAGTAGATCAGTTTCATAGTGACAGGGGATGTCTAACATATAAACTGACAACATGATACATTAGAAATCTCTGTTTAAATATCACAACATTTCAAGTTAAAGTGCATTCAAGTTTATTATATGCTTACTTATACTCTCTGTTGAAAAGACATACAAACTGTGCAATGTCAAGGAAAGTAAAGAATGCCCTATATCTCTCTCTTCTTTCAAAGCACACACCGAAACACATTTTTTAGAGAAAAAGATAGTCTTCCTCAGTATCAGCACTTACTTTCAATATCCCCAAGTTTAGAAAAGGTTTAACATATTGATATACAAAAAGCATTTTCTCCTATAAAATATTTTAAAAGTTCAAATCAATATTTTAAATGTTAAACTACCATTAATAACTCAACAAAATGAGCAGAACTACAAGTCCCATTAACAACTATAATTGGTATTCAGTTTTAATAGGAGATTTTTATATTTAACTAGCTGCATGAATACAAGAAAAAGTAGAAAAAAAATGCTAAGAGTGGTTATTCTCATATAAATCAGGCAACAGTAAAAATCTGGGAACAGAAAAGACTGTCCATCAGTATGAAATTATAGACAGGGATTCTAGGTCATCCAGTTTCAATTGGAGAGTAACTACGGAACATTATCATTCCTTTTAATCCAGCTAGAGTGACATTTGAAGGTAGTTCAACTTTTGGCTTCCTCTCTCCTAAAAATTATGTGTCTGAACATCATTCAAAGGGTTGCAAATGTGCTTTTAAAATTTGTCTCTAATGCATGTCAAAGTTACATAGGTCAGACATCCACTAAGTTATATCTGCTGAGTACATTTGATTGCTAGAGAGCTCTACTAGTCAAGAAGAAATTACATTATAGTTAAAATCACAGAGTTCTTTAAATGTTAGGCAGTTAACAGTGGCATCAACAGGCAAAACTTTTTCCAGAAAACTGGAAGCATAGAAATTAACTGGTGAAAAAACATCAAGACAATGAAAGAAATGAGAAGAGTTGACCTCTTCCTGTTTCTTTTACAAGGAAATAGCTGACCTAAATTCTAGTTCAGATACAATTCTTGAACCTGATAGAATTTGGCCCCTGCACAAAACTCCCACTTTTAAGTACTTAATATTTTGAATTTACAGCATTTTTCCAAGCCTTTTGCAAAGACACTATAATTTGGATAGTTTGCATGACCTCCTAAATTTAAGCAACAGAATTTGAACCCTTCTTATTTTAGAAACCACTATAGTGTTTCTGGGTGTGTTCCAAATCTCCAGACCAACTAGTCAGTCATCTGTCATCTTCAATACTGTGTCTCATACCTGTCAAAAAGAGATGCAAGAAGGAAAGTTGTTCTACAGTGATTTTGAATTTTATCTCAAATTCACCGAAATAAGTAATTAACACATTTCCAAATATTTAGGTGGATAATTAATTACAATATTGATAATCATTAACAAATAATTAATTGCAGTTAATTATCATAATTTATGTGAATTTATGTTCACAAGGCTCTGCTTACACTGGCATTACTGCTACCTTGATTGGTGTTTACTGCTTAGAAATGTTGAGGTCAGCTCAAGTAGAAAGCTTCCAAGAAAAAGCTAGGTGGTACAAGAAATAGTACCAGTGATTTAGGAGGTAATATTTTCCCCTCTGATTAAACATTGAATCAGTGGCTCTGCTTTTAATGGGCACTCTACAGTTATAAGTATGATATTTCAGATGAAAAATTAGTTCTAAGAACTTGACTTCACCATTTCTGGCCAAAGTACAATCACATATATTTGTCTTGTCTTCCTTGAAAAGGCATCTCTTGGAGAGTTCCATTTTATTGTATATTTCTTTATATATCTCACTGTAAAAAAGTTGGTGGGGAGGAGGTTTGGAGATTTTTTTTGCTTTTCACTTTATGGCTGAAACTATAGAGTACCCACTGGGCAAAGTTACTTTACCCCTTGAAAGGGGTTTCATGTTCTATATCATTTTCATTGATTACATTTTTATAATATAATTTTTACTGCCATATGGGCATTGTAAAACACTGAAACAATGTTCTTAAGGACACTGCAGTATCCCTTTCATTGCAGGCTTTACAGAGAAACCTAGAGAGACTCGTGTCAGAGGCAACAGTGCACCTGATCCTATTTCAATACAGAGCTGGATTGAATAGTAAATGGTTTCTGATGTCCCTTCAAGTCCTACCTTTTTCTTATTTTTACTCATCAGAGTTGATTAGAACTCATTAAGTACTTTAATTAAAGTTGCCTTCATCCATGAAAAATGTCAATAAAAGTACAATAAAATAAAATATCAAAGTGACTGGCCATCAAGGGTTTCAAAGGGTAAAAGCCCAAAATAAAACAAAGTGGAATTGCAGAGGCTTTCAAGCAATTCCATACAGGCATGTCACTGAGCTGATCTTTGACCCAGAAACACAGCTGACTTACAGTACAATATAAACACATTGACCGTCTACATAGTCACATTTTCTTTTCTTCCTGAGCAATAATTGCACTTTCTCTCTGCAGTAGTCCCTTAACATTTATCAAGACACCAGAGGAAATATGGAACACAATATAACAGCATCAGCCCCCAGGAATAAGGCTGATGCTGACAATAGTACCCACATAAGCCACTTAAAATACAATACAGTTCAATACCAATATTTCATTTGCAAATAGAGTCAAATAGGCCCTCAAAATGTGAATCAAATAGAACTCAAAATGTGAGCATCCCTTCATGAAAACAATGTAATATAACATGAATGGTTACATGTGCACAAAATATTCCCACTTTCTAATTTAAAGGTTGATAAATATTTTGCCAAGCTAAACAGTACCACTTACTTGACCTCTTACTTTAAGTTGTGGAGGTTCATTAATTTGATAGTTTTTCTAAATATATTTTATTACTCTGGTGAAAATGATTTGTCTACTAAAAAAAAATCTCAACAAGAAAATATCTGAGGCAACATTAAAACTATACATCAATCAAAATTGTTCTAATAAATGACATGGCAAGTGGCCAAATTCCCAACCAGTGTGGAAGAGCTCAGTTTCACAGAAATGAGCTCAACCAACCTGTGGAATTATTTAGTGGAGTTTCCCCAATATTTCAACAGGCAGCACAAGGGATTAAAAAGAACCATGGAGGGGAGAAAAGCAGATATGAATGTATAAATGCGTGTAACATATTGTGGTGAGTTGACCCTGTCTGGATAACAGGCTCCCACCAAAGCTACTCTCCTCCTCAACTGAACAGGGGAGAAAATGATGAAGGAAAGCTTGTGTATCAAGATAAGAGCAGGGAGAATTACCCATAACCATTGCAGGCAAAACAGTTTTGACTTGGGAAAAATGAGTATATGACTAATCAAATCAGAGTAGGACAGTAGGAAATTAAATATTTTAAAATACCTTTCATACTCCCATAAACAGTGAAAGACTCTGTGTTTCAACTGAACTTGCCTTTACTTTTTTTTGTCTTCAAAGGATATTCCACAGAAATACTTTACATTCAGAAAATGAATAGGGAAAATAAACTCCCGATTTTTTTTTAGGAAATTAGTAAGGTAGTAACACAAACTGACTTTAATATCCAATAAAAATTAATTGATACAGTTTTATACACCAGAAAGTCATATTGCATATATAGATTAAGTGATACTTTCTAAATTATCCTATCTTATCTTTTTTTTAAGAGTAGAGCATAAAAGACTGCTTATGATTAGAAATGAGAGACAGATGAAGTTAACTGAATGCATTCCCTATTTTAAATTATTCACTGAGATATAGGGACCTCAAGACTTCTAGGGACTGCCAACAAACAAGGGTAGGCTTTATCTGCCTTGGTTTCTTGTCACCCACTAGGCATATATGCTTGAGCTAATCACTCCAGGGTTTTTCATTGTCTGTGGAGAATGATCAGTATCTACAGATATCTGCCATCTCCCCTAAGGCATTTAAAAGAGGACAATGAGTCATCCTTAGCTTGTTTCAATGTATTGTCTCAAAAACCAGAGGTAAGCTTTATGTACCTCAACCTAGGGCAGAAAACTGATAGAACAAGTTGAGGGGTAAGGAAAAAAATCCAATCTTAATAACAATTATAGTTGAGATTTGGTGTTTTCTAAAACAGCATACATGGCCCCTGTCAGAAGGAAAAGGCTTGTTCATCATTTCATACCTGGTTACAGTTCTCCTTGGGCTATAATCTGTCAAATGGATTTGCAGACACTGTGACCCAAATAAAATATATCTGAAAATGTCACAATTTTATTTTTTAGGCAGAAATTCAAGTAAAATTTTGCACAATATATTCTTCACTTTAATTGCTTTAAGCTTTCATTATATGCCAAATCCTTCAGGTCTTATTTCATCCATATCCAGATATTTTCTTTTGAAGTCAAAAATTTGGAAAAATATGCAGAGCCTAAAGAGATGGAATGAATACTCCCAGATATTTTTAAAAATAAAGATGCCAATGCGATTTGTGATCTCTCACCATGTCAAAGGGACCATCAGTAGGAGTTGTAAAAGGCTTGGTTCTCCTAAAACATGAGGCTTTCTGCTGAAAGCCAAATGTTCTCTTTGTGAAAAACCCAGGAATGCAATTCTATTCCTATCTTCATGTCACAGTGGCCTTCTCAGAAATGTATATATGAAATATATATATTCTCAGAAATATATATTTGAATCCTAATGTTTCTGATTCAGGCTATTGCAGAATGAGTTCTAGAATTCCTCTGAATGTCTTTACTATTAATATGACTGTGGAAGAAATGTCATATATATCACTGAATTTTACTTTCCATTTTATCCAAGTTACAATTTTTAATATCCTCGCAACAATAGATGTTTATATTCCAGAGAAATGTCTACAACTCTAAAAGAGTTATAAGTTTTCATTTAATAAGTTTTAAGGAAAAATGGGAGGGAAAAAAAAAAAGCTAATCTTTAATTCACTATAGGATTTTCTCCAGAACCTCTGAGTCAAAAGAAAGATACTGAGTCACTTCATTTTCTGCCTCTGGAAAAGAGAAGTTTGTCTTGATGGTTTACACGTACCTGGAATACTGCCTATTTGTCCTTGAGAAATGTTTGACTTCTTTTATTGAGCTTTCAGAAACATTAAATCTTATGATGCTATAAGCTTTCTATCATTACTTTGACTGTGTAATTTATTCCACCTAATCAGTAAACCACAAATGTTCTTCACTTTTACATTCTTTTTTTGATCATGCTCTAACACCTCAGCATTACTTTAAAAATAAAATTTTAAAAAATCATCTTCATCTTAGCCCTTGTTTCTAAACCCTCCCTCTCAAATGTTCTGCACACTGCTTTCTTTGCCATCTGCTTTGCTTCTTCCCTGTCTGAAAGAAGTTCATCCATATTTTGGCCACTTCTGATGGCTAAAGCTTAGTTGTTGACTGCTCTCTAGCTTGCTCACAAATCTTACTCCCCTATTTCATACTTTTCTGATTGTGACAAAAGAAATTTCTCTGATCTAGAGGTGGCAATACAAAGGCAGGGATCCTGCAACATTCACAAGAATAGATTCACAGCCTTTGTTAACTTATGAATAAGTAATATAGCAGAGCTGGATTAACTTTCACATTTTAAACAAAAGTGTTGTTTTTTTGATGTTTGGGGTTTTTCTACACGGACTATATTGGATTGGCTGATGAAGCAATTCATAAACCAAATCTTCTTTTTCAGCTAATAAAACTCTAATGGAAAAGACTGCTTTTTTCTGGCTCACTCTGCCTTTGAAATTCATTAATGTCTTTGAAAAGTGAGGTTTTTTGTTTTTTCACAGAACTATTTTGATCATGTTCTAGAAAGTAAAATAAGCAAATAAAGTACCAAGTCCGTTAAAAATGTCCATATATCTCAGATCATTTATTCAATTTACTTGCCTGTATCCTATCTCTTTACCTCTCTGCTTTCTTTGGCAGAAGTAGAAAAAAATTGTTATAGTAAAATAATACATATCAGCTTATTTAAATAACAATAATTAAATAATGAAATTGAAATCCAGGTTTTAAAAGCTCTAAAATATGAAATATGCAGTGGGCTGTTGTCATTGGTCAACAAAAATTTGAGGGGCTCCTTATTAGCCAAGAACCAAGAGGTGGTTACAGGCAATGTTTATTATTTCACTAATATCCCACTAAGTTACTTAGAAAATTGTTGGGTAGTAAATGTGTGACGAGTACATACGGGACTGTAATTGCCATCTCAAGCTATTTTGAGAAAACAAGGTATGAGATTTATGGAACCCTGTTAGACATTTCAAATTGTCTTCAAGGTTGCTATAAAATGTGGAAAATAATTGAAAGAAAACTATCTAATCAGCTCATCATCCCAATTTTAGTGACACAAGAGACACAATTCAGTAGTTGAGATCTAAACACTTTAGAGGATAATTTTAGAAAATAGTATCAGGCATCATTATTTCATTTAGTTAAGCTAAATTTATTGTTTTCATTTAGACCCCTACAAGCAGTATAAGGAAATTATTTTAAATTATAATGGCATTTTTAATTTTCTCTGTGCAAACTGCACTGTGTTGACATGGTATTTAAAAAGCCACAAATATTTTGAATGCTACTAATTAAATTATCTGACAATCTGAATTAATTATTATTTATTTGATATGTATGCTCTGTAGAATGAATTAAATATAATAGCCAATAACACACCCCCTACTGCTTTATCTACACCATGGTAATATGCAGAGTGGTTCATCTACCTGCATGTCTGCTGTATTATGACATAACAACATGTGGTTAGAACTAATTGAAAGTTTAAAACATTTAATTTATACATAGAATAAAACGATGTAAGAGTGCTTTGTTAGCTATCACCATTCACCTGAAAAAGCTTTTTTCTTTGTCATTATCTGTTAGTTTACAATTGGTGCAATAGTTCCATTTTTTTGGCACGATTTCATTTTCAAAACTGTGTTTGAGATATGTATATACATATTTTCAATAAAATAAAAGGCAGTTAATGAAAAAATAGCATTGCATAGCAAAACGACATGTTCTGTTGAATTCACAAGTAGTCTCAGTTCGGAACATCTGCCAGGATTAGTCTTTGAAATCAAATCATTTTGTCTCTTGTGCACTTACAGTATAATAACTTGCCATAAAGTAAAACCTGCAACTCAGAAACGTAAAAGCCCTTATGGTTTAAACTGGTCTGTGGATAACTCACTTAGATGATAATGATGTCATTTTCAAGAGTGACTGATTTGATCCAAAGGTAGATTTGTTTCTCAAACTCTGATTTTCCTGAAATGGTAATAGGGAATTATTTTTGGGAAATAAAATTTCTTCCTTAGTGTAAATACATGTACATCCAGTAAATTACATTCAAGTTTAAATAATGTTACTTCACTCTTGAAGGAAGCTATTCAAGCATTAGTTATTCATGTCAAGACAATCGCAGGTACTTTGATGTCGGCACTTTTTAGAAGAGTAGAGCAAGACATAGAAAGTGAAGTCACCTCCAGCAAAACAACAAGGCCCTTTCAGCTGGGCAAACCCATGGGAGAGGTAAATCTGTGAGAACCTGACTGAAATGAATAGAAAAGACTGAGAATAAAAAATTAGTGAGACTGAGGGCTTGCACTATCATTTAAATGTATGCAAGATACAGGTAAAACACTTGCTGGAGAGTCCATTTGAATAAGAATTACGCACAGGTCTCATTGAATCAGAACTGGTGCTTAGTAGGTTAAATACGTGTTGGCATAACAAGGCAATTAGAAAGAGAAAAACTGCCATCTGGACTTTTACTAACATAAGAAATTCCTCTATAAAGCTATATAAGTATTAGGTGACTGAAGAAAACTGTGAGCTGGTTGAATGGTCCATTATTGAAGGGTATGGTAAGACAGATTTTTCATAGAATCATAGAATTGTTTGGATTAGAAGCAGTCTGAAAGCTGTTGATCACAAATTTTGCCCTAAAGTATATATTACAGGGGTTGACAGAAAACATGTGTTCCGCTGAGATTCTGGTAGAACTGTTGCTGCTACTCTCCTGTTGTGATCACATTTCCACCCAACACTATTTGCACTGCTCCATGACATAATTATAATTAAGAAAGATCTTGAGTCTTAAGATCCAGTGCGTATTCTCCTTCAATTCCACAGGGTTGATTTGATTATACAGTTTGGAAAACAAGCTTCAAGTGTAAAGATTTCAACTTAAAATACTTGTGAGCTTTGGAAACTGAGGCACAAAGAAAGCATGACCCTGAACTGTGATCACTCAGAGAATGGGCAAAAAGGGGTTTAACCCTTCATCACTTGCTTACTCAGACTCCCTTTCAGTACTTTCCAAATAATAAAATCAAGGCAGCTTCTCTTCCTTCTCAAAGCAGGAAACTCCTATTTTTGCACAAGGGCCCCTATGCCTCAAAGATGCTATCTCAATATGAGTGTGTAATGAATGATAAGAAAGGCAATGAAACTGGGGTGGCATACTCAAGCATGAAGAAAACTAAGCATTATGTGTTATATCTAACATCATGTCCTTCCTCTAATTAAATTACTCCAAAAGATGTCTCGGTATATGGCTCACAGAATATGCACAGAATTACCTAAAAGCCACTGAAATATTGGGGCAAATAACAGTGTATATTATATTTCATCCATCACGATCAGTATTGAAGAGTTTTAAGCAACCTCTTTTCAGTCGGTATTACACCTGTTTTGAATAGATCTGTTTGTGTAATAGTTTTTCTCCCCTACAGGTTAAATACAGATGAACCAAAATACTTCAACATAAAAGAACTTTGACATACTAACTTGCCTGAAGTGAGGTTTCATTAAATACATGGAAAAAAAAAAAAAAACCAAACTAAAATATATTAAGCTAAAACACATACAGAAAAAAGTAACTTAGCTTTTCTATTCAAACTCCATTAGTGACACAGTTCTTTTTCCACTAAATCTCAGACAAAAAAAGAGAATTTAAAAGTTTGTAAAGTATGCAATTCATACCTTCATGTTGATCCTCTGAGGTCAATTCACGTGGTTAATTAGCCTCTCATAGTATTCATTTCTACTAGAAATTACTTCAAATATGGTTTGGAGTTGTTTTTGAATGAGGGGAGAAACTTCTGAATTTTGTCCATGGAGTTGAAATTTTATAGAGGCTTTAGTTATGGCCAAGGATTTAAGTATTTGCACAGTGCAGAAGGAATACATGCTATTTTAGTGCCTTTTTCTTTTTTGTATTTTTTTTTTAATTTTTTTTTTTTTTAATATGTAGGAGAATGTAACTAAACACATATCCAATGGCTGATAAAATGAGAAAGACAGTAAGGTTTGGAAGATATGTGGAAAATAAGTAACTATTATCCAACTATTATCCAAGGTAAACAGCTAACTCCTACTAAGCTGTGAAAATTAAAAAGCTTTGAGAAAGATTATTCCAAAGAACCAATCTATGTTCCAATGAAGAAATTAAAATATCATTTTGGCCCCTTCTAACAGTTTTTTTCTCCATTGGATATAATGAACTTAGACCTTCACTCTCGCACATAAATTAAAAAAAAAAGCCAAAAAAACAAAAACTTGGAATAATTCCCCCACAAAGTCATAAGAACAACATCCTTCCTGATTCAATGTGAAAACAGTTAATTATGTATTCAGTATTTAAAGACTTTTACATTATTTAAATTCCTACAACCATGTAACTTTCAGTGCAAGCAGCTAAAAGACATGTAATGTTGCATATAAAAGCTTTCTTCAGCTAATTACATTCCTAATATCACTTGGGTGAGGAGCAGAGGAAAGAAAAGAAGGTGAGGAAAAGGGAAGTTTTCCCCACAGTAGACCTGACTTTACTGGGAAAAAGTTTCAAAGCTGTTTTTAAATCTGTATTTACAAAAGTAGGCTTCTCAAGAGTTTCGAAATCTTTATGCTGAAATGGGTTGTTAGGTCGTGCCTGAATATCATTATTTTGGAATAGCATTAGCAAAATTTTTCCCCGCTATCCCAGACTAAACAACTTTCTTATATCAAAATTATTCTTTTCAATGGAAACTGTGGATATTTTTACATACTTTTTTAGCAGTTAGATCATATCTTGGTGTAATCAGCCTTGATGTAAATCTAGCCTACCTCTCAAAGGACAGTGTTATACTGAATAAAAAATTGCATAGACTCTGTTTTCCCATACACAGTTTTAAAAATAATGCTAAAGAAAATAATACAGAACTGTGCTGTTCAGGCAGACTTCTAATGAATCCAGGTGATTGATAGGATTTTTTATAAACAAACAGCCACACAGAAGCCGTAAAATGGAAAGGAGGATTCATAGAATAGCATTATGCTAATCCCAAGAAACTAATTCTAGTGATGTACTACAGCAGCCGCTGTGTACGTTCCACTCACCCAAAATAAGAAAATATACTGCAGAGACCACTCAGAAGTTTAGTGCTACCTTGCTGTGCTTTACTGCAAATCAATGTAATATGAGTTTCTAGTGCCAATATTAGGATTTTGTGGGTAGTTGTAAATGCTTGTCCGCGTTGTGGTTTAACCCCAACGAGAAACTCAGCTCCATACAGCTACTCACCCATTTCTCCATGGTGGGATGGGGGAGAGAACCAGAAGGGTAAAAATTTAGAAAACATGTGGGCTGAGATAAAGACAGTTTAATAGGGAAAACAAAAGAAGAACATGCAAGCAGAGCAAAAGAAGGAATTTATTCACCACTTCCCATGGGCAGATAGATGTCCAACCATCTCCAGGAAAGGAGGGCTCCATGATGTGTAGTGATGATTTGGGAATAAAAAGTGCCATCACTCCCCTTCGTACCTTCCTCTTCCTCCCCCAGCTTGATATGATGAGCATGACACCATGAATATCCCTTTGGTCAGTGGGATTCTGTCTATCTCTCCTGGCTTTGTCCTCTGCCAGCTTCCTGCGCACTCCCAGTCTACTTGCTGGTTGCATGGAGTAAGGCAAAGGCCAAGGCCGAAAGGCATTGGCTCTGCGTAAGTACTGCTCAACAATATTTAAAACACTGCTCTGTCATCAACTCTGTTTTCAGCACAAATCCAAAACAGAGTCCCATGCCAGGTACTCTGAAGAAAATTATCTCTATCCCAGCCAAAAACAGGATGTCCATTTTGCAAAAGAGAAAAATTTGGTTTTCTTAATTCATGGGAGGTAATATGGCACATTTCTTTCTGCATCTAAAATTCCTAATCCTAGTGGAACCTTTTTACAGCAACATAATACAGAACAACCCATTATTGCATTTTCTTTGTGAGCACAATGTCCTTCACTATCCTCTATTTGTCTTTCTCAGAATACTACTTTTCTTCTCACTTCCTTTCCATCCACCAGACAGTACTGAAAACTTTTGAGCTTTAGAAGATGGCTATATTCTAATTTCAAAACTTATCAAAAAAGGAATGGACACAGCCCTTGCAAAAAGCTTCAGAATATATGTAATTTTTGTAAATCTCATTATGTATGGAATTTGATTAGAATGCACATGCTGGTCTTAAACACATTTATAATGCTGCAACAGTTATGTGGGTTTTAGTGTTATAGTGTAATACCATATGTTTTTAAATTGGTTAGACATCTTAACTATCACTCTCTGCTCTTCTCTAACAGTACTTGCTCTGGAGATGTATGATTGACACAACTAGTAGTGGCACCTGACAGCAGAGAATGTGGGCCTGGGGGAGTGGGGGAACAAACAACAGCTACTTGTCAAAATTACATGATCAAAGTAGCCAGAGATTTCAGCGACTTCTGCTAAAAGAAAATAAACAGAAAAGAAAAATATGAACAGACACACTGAAGTCTGCAGTTAGAATTTGCATATGCAAAACGTAACAGAAGAAAAAATTGGTTTTAATGTCTTGTTTCTCTATAGTCCTACGTGGCAGAACAAATTCCTTATGAGGTACATATCTATGTAGTTTATGCAAATATGAAACTGAACATCTTAATTATTAATGAGCCCTTGTTCCTCCACATCTGTGGAATATCTGACTCCTTTTATGTTATCAATAACTAAGACAAAGAAACCAAGCAAATTCGTCAGATAAAATTATTTGTTCAATATCATGTAAAACACCATTAAGATGTTTTGGGTTTTATTAATAGTAATAAAACACCATGTTTGTAAGCTGGATTTAAAAAATCATCTAAAACCTGACGTAGTTTTTAAGACTTGACGACCTGTCAGATTATAAAGTACAGAAACTATGAGGACTGCTTAATGGATATCATTACAGAAGCAAGTAACAAATATAGTCCAAGGGATTATTCCCCAGCCATGGCCATGTAACAAATAATGCTGATTACATATTAATAGTTTTTAATAATTAAAATTGACTTCTAGCATCAACTGACCTTGCATGCAATACAGTTTATAGAGATTCTTATTCTCTGTGTCACACTGGGTTTTCTTACACTCAACTTAAAGTCTTCAAGGATGAAGAGGATGTACCCAAAGTTACTATATATATATTATAATTGTTAATTGCAGTAAAATTCAGTTTACAAGTAGTGGCCCTTGATCTGCTTTCATACTCTATGGAAATCTTTAATAAATGAAATCCTTTCTTTAGGTGACTTTAAAAGGTGCATTAGATTACTTCCTGACCTCTCTTTAATAATATGAATAGGGTTCAGAGTCTATAACAAAGATGCTATTTATAGAGGTTATTTATAAGAGCATTTAGGGAAGGACAGGGGACGATGGGAAACTGAAAGTGGGCAGGTTTAGATTAGAGATTAGGACAACATTCTGTACTGTGGAGGTGGTGAGACACTGGAACAGGCTGACCAGGGAAGCTGTGGATACCCCATCCCTAGAAGTGTTCAAGGTCATGCTGGATGGAGCTTTGAATAACTCTGGTCTAGGGAAACGTGTCTCTGCCCATGGCTGGGAGTTTGAAACTAGATAATCTTTAAATTCCCTTCAATCCCCAAGATTTCTATGATTCAGTGATTCTCAAGTCTCTCAGTAAGACACATTTTTCAGTTTCTGAAATACCCTAAAACCTCCTGTACAGAGTGGGAGGGCTTAACTTATGTCTACTGTTTTCAATGCTTATACATGAAGTGCCAGGCTGGCATACTTTTACATCTGAGATAAACAGGGTCTCTAAAGATCCAGTTCACATGATCATTTTAAGACTCATGTTTTGCTATAAATATAATAGAAATCTGCTTAGATTTATTTGAAGTTAGTAAAATTAGCCTTGAAATGCATATATATTGATTCAGACAACATGGATGACCAACAACTTGCTAAACATTCTTGACTGAGTTTTTATCCTTATAAACAGCAAAACTGTTACTGCCATGACTCTGCAGTCTTAGCAAATTGTAAGGACTTAAAAAGCACAGTTGCCTGTCTCAAACATTGTCAAGGCCACAGAATAAACTTCCTTTGCTAATTCCAGGCCTGAAGGAAATGGGGATGAAAAACCTACTCTAAAATTCTCTTTGCATTGAAGTACCACAACAGCACTGAGCTACTCACACTTATCAAGGTTATTCAGAAACACACAACTCAGGGCAACTGAGTTTTATAGTGTACTTTTCTGTTAGTTTGTGTCATGATTTCATTTATTTTCCTTTTGATTTTGTGTATGGGTTTTATGTTTGTTTGTTTGGGTTTTTGTTTTGTTTTGGTTTTAGTTTTGATTTTTGTTTGTTTCTTTGTTTTCTTCAGTTGTTTTTGTTTGTTTTTTTTACACTTTAAAGGATACATCTATCCATTTCCCAAAAGATTTTGAACAGAAACATTTTTTAGAACAGTAATAGCCCAAAACTATTCATGACCTTTCTTTAAACTCATATAATGCTTACCAGAAAGCAATTACATGTCAAGCAAACTCTATTTCAAATTACACAAAGTATGGATAGTCAAAATGGCTTAATAATTTCTAGTTTCTAATTTCTTGTATTAAGCTTAACTGTATTGGCAAAATATTCATATCAAAACAGTTATGCTGATGAAAAAATTAGTTCCAAGCCTTTAATTTTTATAGCATAATTGCTAAATGACAAAAAATATGGAATTCACATATAAGTCAGTTAAAGCATGAAGGACTCAATGTTCTTAAATTAGTGGATGATAGCAATAATACCTTTCATTTTTATAGCATCTTTCATCTTGGACTATCAAGAGGTGTAATAAATATTACCAATTCCTTCAGAATATTACTGATTCTTTCATGCAGTAAACTTGCAGATAAGAAGTCACTATATTGACATTAATGGTATTAAAAATCTTGACATGAAGGAAAATCCAATAAGTAGATGAGGTTCCCCCTATTTTGTTAGAGTAGTTCTTACATCAGAAGCCTGCAGAAAGTTCTCTAAAGTGTTATTGATGTGACTAGGACCATAGCGACATGTAACACTGAGAACAGACTTTAACTGCAATTTTAATTCTCAGCAGTCACATGCAGAATTATTGCTTTATACACAGGAAAGAAATAAGCTACAAATATAAAGCTAGTTAAACATTTGGTCCCAGAAAATTGTTAAATTTAGTTGACTCCAAAATACGTTTATGATCTATAGCAGATATTTAAATCTGAATAGATTCCATTTAAAAGATAACATAACTCTGCACTTGCACTGGGCTTGCCATGTATTATTCATATTTTTCATCCTTTTCCATTTGCAAGTACACTGTTAGTAACTTTCACATATTTACATGCAGCAGAACAATATCAAATTCACTTGCAACTCTTAAATGTCATCAGTGATCCTTTTGGAAGGAACAAAAGGGTAATTTATACAAAGGGTAATATCTCCCTCGTTGTTTTATGACATGTCATGACCTAACTGAAAACCATAATTATCTTTATGGAATAACTGTAATCTTTTGATTAATAGGCTCTCATGAGTTGAAACTGGCTGAAGTTTGTACTCACATTTAGATCTCTTTTTCAGAAAAAAAAATCACTGATAATTCTACTGAGTCCAAAGGATAAAAATTAGTTTAAATTCAGTATACTAGATATCAGAATAGAAATAATCTTTCTTGAAATTTCCAAATGGTCTTCTTCCATTGTTTTTGCAAAGGAAGAAAAATCTTTCACGAGAAGAAATCATCTATTATCACCTGACTAGAGAAACATCTTGAGCTTGCAAATTAGAGTACGAATCTTAATCAACTGATGTAAAGAATGTGTTGTATACTGTTTCTTTGATTGGTGAAGCTATATACCAAAAGGGCTTCTGGTTTTGTTTTGGCTTGCTTTTTTTCTGGAAAATGTCATTAATAAATGCAGTCTCTGTATGCTGTACTTCATCTCTTGGCACACAACCTCACTAGCTGAAGTGAAAAAAAGGGTAACTATTCTAGAAATCTTGAATTACTGTTATTCCACACTCTTCTCATTCTTCTAGAAATGGGAACCTAACCAAAGCTCTAATTACAAGTTCCAGACATCGTAATAAAAGCAGTTTGAGCCATAGTGGAGATGTGTTGTCTTCAAACAAAAAATTTCAAATCCATTCTGCACAGCTTACCTCTTGGAAACCCCCTGCTGTAATCAGGGAAATATGCAGAGCCAGCTGTTAAGGAATGGTTTAGGCATCTATTAATTATATTCTTTCTTTTGTAGCTGCACTTGGAATTCTTCTAGTAGGTTGTGAAATTCTTATATGCACACAGCTTCTGTGTTCACAAAGTACAAACGGCACACATGAACAGCAATGAACATAGTTTCTTATACTTAGAATAAAACAATACTTTAAATAAAACATAAATAGTAATATATTGCATCACTTTTTGCCAATTTGTCATTTCAAATTGAAGAATTTTGTGTGGAATCCAGTCCTGGAACATTATAAAATGATCTTCTTTCAAAATACAACCTTTTCTGTATTTCTTCTTAGCTAGGTTTTAATCCTTTTAAGAATTATTTGGAGCTGAGTAGATGTCTAAAAGTTCAACAGCACAGAAGACTCCTTCCTAACTTGCTGCAATTGTGTCTTCTGATCTTAAAAGTAGCAGTGCTTTATCTAGTTAAAACGTATGCCAAGGCATTAGTAATATGCAGCTACAACTGGCCCATGCAACTACACACACATATATCCACACAGATTTCTCCCCAGAAATAATATTTAAAGCCTGAAGTGCTTTTATTTTGTCATGTGATACATGCAAGTGTGACCACAAACTACTCTTTTGCTTCAGTAGACTGTATCTTGTTTTCAAGAAAATATCATGCTTTCTTTTCTGTTTCATAGTAAAGTCTGGATATTTTAGGTGATTCAGTATCCTAACATGCAGGAGTTAGAAGAAAATTAATATGTTTTGACTTTTGGCATTTAAAATTAAAGGATAAATTATACCAGACTAAAATTAAAGTGAAGAGTCTTTAACATGTTTGTTAATATGGTTTTCATTCTGCTTTTATTGGTATTGAATTTTATTACTTTTTCTGACTTGACTGAGAGTGCTAAAAAATTACAAAACACAGAGAAATAGTGAAAATAGTAAAATATAGACTATTATCATAAAGTATCTTTCTCATCTTTATGTCTACTTTAGTCTGGGGACATCTATTTCCTAATTAGATGCATAATTCTAAGTGAATGTAAAGCACAAATACTCATATTTTAAGGTCCAAATTTCATATTCCTTAATGCAGGCTTAAAACTTGCTTTCATGAACATCCTGCCAATAAGCTTATTCAATGAAATATTTACAGACATCTAGCACAAAGGGGATGCAAACTCAGCTTAAGCATATTTCCATCTCTTATTTAAGCAAGTACACAAAGACAGTTTTCGAGGTATTAAGCAAGCTGTACAAGTCATTGACCTATATAATTGACAGAATGGTACCAGAGCAGACTTCTGTCAGTGGCAGATAGACTTGTTAAACAGTCCATCACATCCTCAGCAAGTATATCAGTCTCAGTGTACAGTAGGAGTATCTGACAACAACAACCCTGTCATGCTAATTGTTAGACCAAATTTTATATTAGCTTTATGTGGAGATAAATTATTCAGAGCAAATAACTTGGATCACCATGAGCTGGCAGTTTAGAGTGCTTTAGGGAAGATATTTACTGAAATTAATTTATGCTTTTAGAATATGAATGGTCAATCAGAAAAATGTGCACAATATAAGCTGTCTTAAAATATTCATTTTTATTTTTAGGTAAAGCTTATGCATCAATTTTCATTTTATATTTGTGTGTAAGGAAGGACTCATGCAAAAGCTGCCTGTAATATAATCCCTCAAGGATTATAATTTAAGAAGACAATGTTGATATTTCATTTAGGCAATTTTGTCCTTATCTTTTTACACCATGTAGGTAGCTTAACAGTTAGACTGCCATTGGATATTTTTGATATTGCTGGGACTCTGATATGTTAATATATAAAATCTAAATAATTAATTGATTATAGAAAGCAGACACTACTTTCTTCTAAACAAGTTTATGTACTTGAATGAGAGAACATAATCAAGTTATTGATAATACAGACCAAGCAGACCAAGTGTAATAAATTGCAACCCAAACATTCTCATTTATAGAAAATACTCTATTATTTATATTTGTAGTGATAAACTAAAGAAGTTTTCAACCAAAATATTAAACCAGATTTTCATACAGTATTACTTTTATATGAAGCTCATTTAGATTTTCTGTAGTTCACATCCACTGCATTGCTTGGTGCAGATAGCTCTCACATTCTAAGCAAGTTTTCACCACATTGTATTCTGCCTTGGAAGGCAGCTTCCCATGATTCACCTCAACCCTCAAAATTCAAGCACTCAGTCTGACTTGTAACAGCCCCTCCTCAGGAACATCTGATATTTGGAACAAAGAGATAAAGACTTTGTGGAAGTAAGCACAGTGTGATCACCTTGCCATTAAGAACACAAAAGATGGACATTGTTCATCTGGATATCATATCTGAGGGCTTCCTATTGGAAACACTGTAAAAATCTTGTTTGTGTTCTCCTTTAGAACATTATGTTCCCATTGAGGGTTTCTTGATACTGAAGAACATAATTTTACCTTCTATTTCCCTCACCATAAAGATTTAATTCATCTTTCTGTTGCACTCTTTTTAAGTAGCACATTTTTGGCTCCAATTTTTGCTTCTGAGAGAGCCTTAGTAAGTGAACCAGTAGAATTTTATGCAATTTTACTGTAAGAAAGAAATATAACACAGCTTTCTTACAAGATTTAAAGAGCACTCTTTTTCTTTTTCCATCCACTGCTCTCTGATGTATCTGACAAATATTTCAGTTGTATACCTTAATTAGTATGTCCTTAGTTTCAGCCTGCTTGGCTCTGAAACAATTTTCTAAATGTACATTGTTAGAAACATGAATATAATTTTGAAGAAACAGTTTATGTGCAAATATTAACTGCATAAATTATTTTTCTTTCTTTTTAAATTTATAGTTCACATTGTTCTGCAACTGCCATCTTATGTCCACAAATGTGGTAAGCAGAATGGGATGCAGAAACACCCTTCCTAATTCTGTAAGTATTTGGCAAACAGGTAGAGACATAAAATGTGCTACATGTCCAGAGCTGTGCACCTGGTTATGACTAGGATTTCCAAGGCTCTCTTCTGCTTATGACTGCTCATGACTGCTTGACACAAAGTAGTTTGAGTCTATGTTTTGACAAGTGCTTGAACCAGTTTTTTGACCACAGCTAACTCATGCTATAAGAGCTAATTATGCTCCGAGCATATAAATTTTTCTTTAAAGGTGGGATAACACCTGTTAATATATACAGGCAGTGACAGGTATGTAGTTAATTTTTGTGCTCAATTTTGCATAACAGATTATTGGTTAATGTTCAAGGTGGAAAAGCCCTAGGTTTTGTGTCCTTCTAAGTCTCTAAATACTTTCCCTGGATTAAAATCTTAATTTTTTCCTTTCCCAAGAAAATAATTTAATCATCCAACTGGGAAAGAAGGAATGTATGTTCTCCACATTTGCTAAATCCGTAGAGTCCCACAGACAGATATAAAATCTTTTGAAATCATATGGAAGGGAGAAGAGGGATCAAGAGAGAGCAACCATATAACTGAACTTCTAATTTAGGAACAAGAAGGTCATTAAATCTGACTTCTGCTTATGTCTTTCCCATTTCTTAATATACAAATAAAGTACAAATAGAAAGTCATTTTCTTGGATGCATGGTCCCATCACCATGTTAAGAGTCTAGAAATTTCTTATCTCTCTCTTCCCATAAATCTTCAATTCTTAGCTGTAGTGTCAAAGCTCTGCTAGAAGAGCTGAGGAGAAACCTCCCTCCATTTCCAATGGTTAAGTCAGTCTCCTGGGAAATACTGGTTTGAACTGCCTCAGGCTGAGGAAGCCACAGAAATGAGATCTGTGACATCTTGAATGTGTGCTGTAGGCTATTATATGAAAGGTGGACAAATTTAACACTTCCAGACATACTTAAAAGAAGACAGAGGGGGAAAAATACCTAGTTTTCCAAAGAAAGACTGTCAGCCTAAAAGGAGAAAATTTCACCCTCTTAATTGCCATCTTAAATAATAAGTGAATTTTGGGCAGTGAAGAAAATGCCTGAGTTACTTCTGCTGCTTTCTATTGGGTATTTTATGTGTTTCCCTGTTTACTGTGTTGGATAATGGAAATAATGTTTCCTAATATTGAAGTTTTTCCCTAAAATGTCCATGGAAATTTAACAGTTGATGAGAAATTATAAATTATGTTTTGGGAGACATATGGTTGCATACCAATATGGCCCACTCTCATTTCCCTAGCCTGTTTCTGAGACTAGTTCAACTTCCATGTGAATTTTCTCATGAGGCTGAAGAGTTCATAATGCAGCTCTAGGTTCACACTCAGTACTGATCCACAAGAACAGCTAACTAGTGCCTCTGTATAGAAATAGTTAATTTGTTGCTATACAAACAGAAATTGTACCAAATATATTATTTACAAAAAATATACAATACATAGTAGTTAGAAATGCCCTGTCTGTAGCATCATCATTGTTTTAAATCATATTTCTAGTGTTCTATGAAGAACTCTGGGTTGGTGGCAAAATGCTGAATAATGGCTCAGGAGGCTTCAAAAATATTTGGTAACAGAGTAACAGTCTAATTATTTGCTCTAGTGTTTCCACAGAGTCATCGAATCATAGAATGTAAAGGCTTGGAAGGGACCTTAAAGATCAGCTAATCTCAGCCCCCCTCCCATGAGCAGGGACATCTCCCTCTAGACCAGGGTGCTCAATACCTCAGTCAACCTGCCCTGAACACTGTCAGAGCTGGGACATCCACAGGCTCCCTGGGCAATCTGTTCCAGTGACTTACTACTTTCACATGAAAGAATTCCTTCCTAATATCTAACCTAAATTTCTCCTCTTTCAGTTTGCATCCATTCTTCCTTTTCCTATTACTATAATTCCTGATAAAGAGTCCCCCTTTGTTTTCCTTGTAGGTCCCCTTCAGATACTGAAGTGTTGATATAAGGTCTCCATGCAACCTTCTCAAGGCTGAATAGCTCCAGCTTCCTCAACCTGTCTTCATAGACAAAGTGATCCAACCCTCTATAAACTTGTGGTCATGCTCTGAACTTGCTACAAAACGTATATAATGTCCTTCTGATGATGGGGGCAGCAGAACTGTAAGCGGTATTCCAGGTAACATCTCACAAGAGCACAGTAGAGGGGGACAATCACCTCCCTCCACCTGCTGGCTACTCTACTTATGATGCAGCCCAGGATTCAGTTGGCCCTGTGGGTTGCTTTCAACCAATTCTTCTCCCAGCCTGTAGGTGTGCCTTGGATTGCTGTGATCCAGGAGTAGAACTTTGCACTTTGCTTTGCTTATCTTCAGGAGGGTCACATGGGCCCAATCTCTCAAGTGTGTCGTGGTGTCCCTTTCCTCCAGCATGTCGACTGCACCACACGGGTTGCTGTCAGTGAAGTAGCTGAGGGTGCACTCAAACCCACTGTCCATGCCAGTAACAAAAATATTGAAAAGTATCAGCCCAAATACCAAATTATTATTTTGAATATCTTGAATTTTTATTTTGACAGAGATATCTCAGGTTTCAATGAAGAAATGCATCTGGTGATTTGTAACATAGAGACAAACTGTTATTCTGTGTAATTTCTATGAATTGCATGTTTATATATTGTGGGTGAGACTGGGGAGGAAAGAAACACCTCACTCTAGAGGGTGTGAAATGCCAAAAGATAGGTGTTTTCTTTGTTAGATGCAAATTTCAAATTTTAGAAATTTTGAGAAATTTCTAAAAATTTCTAGAAATTTCTAGAAATTTCTCCTAAATTTTAGAAATTTAGGAGAACTGCATGATACTAAATATTGTAACACTGCAAACAGTGAAACTCTGACAGTTTCTAGGAAGTACAAAGGCAATTTGGTATGAGTACTATATTTATTAAAGCACTACAGTAATGATGACAATATGATGGACAAAAGTTGTAGTAAACATTTCTGAAAATTGATCTTTGCTCTGAACAGCTTATTGTTGAATTAATATTTATAAAAACCCCAACCAAACAAAAAATAAACAAACGACAACATAAAAAGGATATTATTATACCTATTTCACAAAGAAAGTTTCAAATAAAACTAAACAAACATTCTTTATTATAGCAAAACCATGTTTGTTTCATAACCACCAATGCAAACAATTTTTTCTAAGTTTTAAGAAGAAATACAAGCAAACTTAGACTTGAAGCTTTAAGGACCTCTTTAAGGCTCTTATAAGAAAGGTTGTTCTTTTCTAAATTGTTTAGCATTATAAGTGTTGAGAAATTCTGCTTTTTCATAATTCCATGAAACAGTTCAAGTATGAGCAAATGTGTGAACATGAGCAAAATAAGATCAATCTTCATGAGCAGGACAGCAGTGACACAGCTGTGCTAAAAAATGTATGTCAAATACTCATTCTGAACATGGTCCTGAACACTTCCTTTATGTAAGAAAAACATATTTAAAAAAAATTATACATAGTTTATGGAAAAAGGAAAGGAAATACATATAGCAAAGGAAATATGTACACTAAAATCATAGCCTGATTATGAAATTGCCTAGCTCTTGTCAAACAAGCCAACAATTCCTTTTACATTTTACACATCCATTTACAATGGCCACAGTTGATTAGAATATAAATACACTAATCACATAATGGATTATATTTATTTCCTTTACATAAGAAATAATCCATAATCCATATATGTAATTAATGTATTTATATTCCAGACAGTAACAGCTTTCACTTAAAGCAAATGTAAAATTTCAAGCATGATGTTATTAAAGGCAGCCTGGCCAAAAGGTAAATGGTACAGCTTGAGTTTGTCTACACCTCTACTCCAGCATGAAACCTTAGGGAGTTATGTGAGATAGCATACCTTACCTTATTTCATTTTGAAATGCCAAGGGAAAAAACAATTGTGGCATGATGATTTTTCAAGATTAAATATAAAACTTTTGCTAAAAACAATTTCATTACAACAAGGGTTGTTAATCTAAGTCTGTCTAAGGTGTTAGAAAAACTATTCTATAGGTATTATTCTCAGATAATTTCTTTTCACCCATTTTCACACACCTTTGTGCAAGCTCAGTACTCACCAAATGCTATAATTTTGAAGAAATTGAGTTAATTGCTTAGGAAAGAGAGTACTGGGTAAAGACACCACCCTATTCATCAAAATTAAAAAAAAAAAAAAAAGAAAACAAAATGCAGAAGGCTGCCACTTCTGGATCACTTAACATTGCTGTTATTACAAGTATAAAGATACAATACTAAAATCAATACTAAAATAAGAAAAATGCCATGTTTTTTTCAAGTTAGTTGGTTAACATCAATGAGTGCTAGCAGGGGATTGAGTAATTGTAGACATGGTCAACCAGTAAGGCAGAGGGCACACAGAACGACATGTCTTGCATGGTGATATCCCCTGGTCAGAAGCCATCAAACAGTAATTATGGCAATCATGACAAGCAGCAGGAGACTAAATCAAACCCTACCAGCAACATGTAGATGGTGATAACCCCTATGGATTCTTGCACAGATGTTTTCTGGCAAGTCATCAGATGTACCCTTCCATAGAAGCCACTAATATTTCCTAGTCTTTCACTCAGCTTGAAACACTCCACTGAACAACACTCCACTGAACAACAAAAATTTGGTAGAGTTACAAGCTCTACCAAAAGTAAGATAGAAATCCTAAAAAACTGGCAGTACTATCATCCTCACATATGACCCAAATGTTCACAGGCATTCATACATCCAAACTCTTCCATTTTATAAAATTTTATGCCATTTTTTCCTAACAAAGTAACTATATATATACTATATATATATATATATATATATATATATATATATCTCCCAATTGAAAAACAGAAATTTAGCCTAATTTCTTTTGCTTCTGCTGTTTTTGCTTAGTTCTGAATATGCATATGTGGAACAAGTGAAGTAAATTATCCAAAGCAAATAGAGGCTTGCAATTAGAATCAGTTTCTCTTTTTCAGTAAGTCTGTTGATTCCAGAAGCATATATTATCTAATACTCCAAATGAGTAATATGAACTGGGCAGGAGCACATCCTGTCTTCAGACAGCTAGACTTTACATGATATCTGTATTTGATGTCTACATCTGAGCTTATTGCCCAGATTTCAGTTATTGACAATAATGAGAAAAGGTGCAGTTAGAGGCAGTAACACAATTCATTTTAAAATAGGCATATAAAATTACTCATTTGAACTGACCCTGGGAGAATTCTGTTATGCTTCACAAATGATAAAGAGACCTTGGTTCATCTGCACTAATGACATGACCTGTATAAAAGGTTTATAAAATAATTTGTGGTAAATCGTGCTCTAAATTGGGATTGTTTTATTTTCTCCTATTAGTAAAATAACAAGTTGCCCTTCAATCTACAAAGAGCCACTGCTCTTCTCTCTCTTTTAGCAAGATGTCTCTCCAAACAAACTTTTCACTGCTTTTATTTTTAATAAAATATTACTCATTCAAAAGGCAACATCTAATTTTAGACATTAACGCATTGGAGTGAGTCCAAAGGAGGGTCACAAAGACAATCAGAGGGGTGGAACAGCCCTCCTATAAGGAAAGGCTAAGATAATTTGGATTGTTCACCCTGGACAACAGAAGGCTTCAGGGTGACCTAATTGCATCCTTCCAGCACCTTAAGGGAGCCTACAAGAAAGAGGGGGAAGGACGTTTTTATATAGTCAAGTAGTGACAGAACAAGGGGGAATGGCTCTAAATTGGACAGGAGTAGGTTTACATTAGATATTAGGAAAAAAAAAATATTTTCTGTGAGGGTGGTGAGGCACTGGCACAGATTGTCCAAAGAATGGAATGCTCCATCCCTAGAGCTGTTCAAGGCCAAGTTTCATGTGGCTCTGAGTGGCCTAATGTAGTGCAAAGTGTACCTGGCAGAGGCATTAGAATGATCTGTAAAGTCCGTTCCAACCCAAGCCGTTCTATGATGTTCTCAATCTTTCCCATCTTAATTTTTCAGGTCATATATTACTAGCTTGTGTTTTCCCTCTTAAGGGAGTTGTTCTGCTCCATTTTTTTATCACTTCCACACAATATTTATTTTGTTTCTTCAAGTTCATTCAGCGTGAAAAACAAATTTACAGTTAAGTGTTTTTTCATCCAAATGCAGAAATTTAACATAGCCAGCTGTTTACTAGCTAATCACCCAGATCAGCTGATCTTAGTTTAATTAGATATTTCATAAACTTTTACACTAGTTTCTAAACTATCTACTAGTCTTTGCCACAAAAAGCAGCAGTACAAATTAGTCTGAACTGTATGCTAATTTCTGCTTTAATGGAGACAGAAATACCTTAGGATTTCACTACTATTATCTCTTCAGTTCCCTCCCTGTACAAAATAGCACTGCTAAAGGGAAGGTAAAAGATGCTTTCTATCTTCCCTCTACTGTACTTCTTTCAAGAACAGAGGGAAGACAGATATCTGTCACAAGGCATAATTTGGCTGTTTGAAAATATCAGAGGCTGTTTTCAGTTTGCATTTAGGGGAATCCAAAGTTTTTGGGACTTTAAAAAGTAGAAGTTAGGAACGTGTCAGCATTTCAAGAGTTTTTATTGCAATTTTGTTTCCTGTAAGAAACAAGAAGATTTAAAATAGTACTGCAATGTCCACAAGGAGAGCATAAAATAAACCCAGCAGACTAATTCTTCGTTAAAGACTTCACTATGTTTTCTGTAACTATTGGTGGTCAACAGGATACTAAAAAAAAAAATCAGAAATGTGAGATATGCCTCATCTCTTTTTTTACACCATTATGAGTAAAATGGCATCCAATACACTGATATAATTTACTTGAACTATGATAATGCCCAACATAAGTGATCATCCTATTACAAGTAAAACTAGACACACAATTCATGCAGTATATTTTAAATGTATCAAAATTTTCTTACTGTTAGAACTTTAACCCCAACTAAATAGAAAATTTTCAACAAATCAAATGTTTCTCCTGGAATGATGTAGTAATCTATGCTTTTCCCAGTGGTAGCCTACAATTTTTGAATTGTATAGAGAAAAGAAACAACCAAAAATATTGCAAGAGACATGTAAGATTGACAAAAGTATCCATAAAATTTAAAGAACAGGAAATATAAAACAGAAAGTTACACTGATAGAATCCCATCTACCTTTTCAAAGTTGGAACATACCATCTTCCAAATCATCAGGTTGAATTACACATTAAACTGCCTATATCATTATACTATACTGTGTAGTCACTCTTGGATAATCTGCTATTCTTTACCATTCCAAACACAACATGACATCAATGATCATCTCTTTCAAAGCAGTTGTAATATTTGTTTTGTGATGTGTTCATTTCTGATCACTACAAGAATCATTGTACCATCTCATTTCAAAACTTGTATTTGGATGATTGTTTTATTGCAGTTTTTCTTATTTGATACATAATGACACATCACATATACACCTTGAGTAGTGTGGCTTCTGGGGTTAGCAAATTTTTATATACATAAATATTTATACATATAACTTCTTCTAAAGTTACTAGGCAACAGCTGTACTACATTAATCCTGTTTGTGAGATAAGTCACTGCACAACATGAAATGCTTGTTGATAAGCGTCTTCCTTTCAGTCCTTCCCATTGTAATGAGAGGTTTCTTTGTCCTTAAGAGATAGTTGGAGTTCTTCTGACTGAACTATGCTTGTTTCAGTATTGTATAACCAGTATTTGGCAGCAATATTTCTGATATGGGCTGTAATGATGGCAACAGCATGCATGTAATTATTACAAGCTATTAACACAATTGTTTAAAACTGCAAAGGTTTAGCAATTTCCACAACAACAGCAACTGTTGTG
Organism: Taeniopygia guttata; assembly: GCF_048771995.1. Classification (NCBI taxonomy): domain Eukaryota; kingdom Metazoa; phylum Chordata; class Aves; order Passeriformes; family Estrildidae; genus Taeniopygia; species Taeniopygia guttata. The sequence goes on from NC_133024.1 coordinate 51,420,027, forward strand.
TCAGCATCGTGACCTCAAAACCAGACCAGCCTCAAGTTGTGTGGCAAAATGAAATAGGGAAAGGAACGACTGAGATATCCAAAAAAGAACTTTATCAAATAGAGCCAAAATAACAGAGGAGAAAAGCCTCACATGGTATGGGGGTGATCTCAAAAGATATTGCGGTCAGGCAAACAGAACAGTATATAGGGAACAATCTGAGGGCAGGGGACCAATGAACAGGGAGAACCACAAACACAGCCATATATGTAAAACACAACCAACCAACCATCAATGAGAGCTCAAAGCATAACCTTATTTGTAACAACCTTATCTACATAACAACTCCCATGAGCCAACTCTTACCCTAACTTATGCTGGTGTTGCCACTTCTAACATCTGGTTCCACATCGCCTCAAATCGATGCCTTCTGCAGAGGCAGTTGAGGCAAGCCCATTGTCCATTCCAACCAGCTCCACTCCCACAAGCAACAAAACAAAAATCAGTATAGTTCACAAATATTCCTTTAATGGCTAGCATTGGAATCAAAAGTTCATATAAATTGTGGACACATAGGAAACCAAATCTTCCACAGTAAATGACTGAATTTTCCATGTTTGTCAAGCAAGAGGGCATGAGTTTGAAAGTTTTGCAGAAGAATATTTTATTCATCTAATTTAGAAATCTGAATAAGGGACACTGATTTTCATTCTATAACATTAAATAATAATTTTATCTTCCCAGAAGATAAGATGCAGGAAATACTTCAGAAACCACATTGCATTAGTGAACTTGATATTTTAAAAATTAGAATGCATTCTTCTTTTTGTTGCACACTGGGATGAGTATCAATAATTTCTTTAATTTTTGAGTTTACGTAACTTTTAAAATACAGTAGATTAGGGAAAAACTATGGAATCAAAACCACTAAATTCTAAAATATAAAGAAGTTCTCTTTAAATAGTAGGACAGACATATAATAATTACATGATATAATATTTGGGGTTTTTCATTAAAGAAAACACATCTTTTTTGTGGCTCATTTAGCAAAACAGCATAAACCCACATATATTTTTCAAGTGCATTAGTTACAGATAATGATTAATTCTACTGGTCTACATTAGAAGAGTTTCGTAATGACAACATTAAAAGCAGAAGCCAAATGACATTTCTAGATATTTCAATTATTTAATGGATAAGTCTTTGAAAGAAGTCTGAACAATGATATAAGTAATATTTTATTCTATGAGGCACCCTAGTTTAAGGCCCGACAATGTCTTTCATCAATATACATAACTGCGCACTAGCATCTCCACTGGGATAGGAGCAATAGATAGGTTTGCTTGTAACATTATAAGTAATGTTGCACATCAGCTATGTTGTAATTCACAGGGGATGAAAAATGTTGGTAATATGCCTCTTAAATCACACTTCTTCTGATAGCCTGAAAAAGTGAAATCCTTGTGTTTGGAAAAGACCTTTAAGATCATGAAGTTGGACCATCAACCTAGCATCACTGCCATGTTCATCATGAAACCATGTCCTCAAGTATACACACTTTTTTAAACACTTCCAGGGATAGTGACTCCACTACTCCCCTGGGAAGTCTGGCCCAATGGTTTTAGAACCCTTTCGGTGAAATTTTCCTCATACATAATCTAAACCTCCCCTGACACAGCTGGGGGTCATTTCCTCTCATCTTGTCACTTCTTACCTGGGAGAAGAGACTAACATCCGCCTGATTACAATCTCCTTCCAGATAGTTTTACAAAGTAATGTTTCCCTGAGCCTCCTTTTCCCCATGCTAAACAATCCGAGATCCCTCATCTGACTTGTGCTCCAGACCCTTAAGCAGCTATGTTGTCCTTCGCTGGACTTCCTCTAGTTCCCTCAGTATCTTTCTTGTAGTTAAAGACCCAAAATCGAACACAGGACTTGAGATGTGGCCTCAACAGTGTCAAGTACAGATGGACAATCCCTTTCCTGGTCCTGCTGGTCACATTATTGTTGATCCAGGACAAGATGCCATTTGCCTTCTTGGCCACCTGGGCACTGCTGGCTCATGTTCAGCCAGCTATCCTCCAAAACAAATAAATTAATGAGGAGATAGGTGTTATTTCATGTACTATGATGTACATGATGCTTACAAAATGCATTTCTTATCATTGTATCTGCAATGAATTTATAAATGTAGTTTCTGACATTAAAACATTTATTAAGAAAATTTTTAAAATAATAAAATATTTTTAAAAACTCAAATAGTATTCCTAACTGTAATCCCCAACAATATTCCTGTTACTTGTTTTGTTTATGAAGCTTAGAAAAGAGAAAAGAGAAAAAAAAAATAGGACAAAAACTCCATAAAATTGATTAGAAAAAGTGTTTCAAAATAATCTGAAGTCCTTTAAATGAGGATCAGGTCAAACCTGTTTTCTGTGTTGGATCTGAAATGACGGCAAGTCCTTTGTTTCTTCTTCTAATACTAAAGTAAGAACATTCAACCAAAGGGATAAAAGAAGACGCAGAATATAGTGGTTTTATTTTTTTAATTATTTACTGTAGTCTTTGTCATTCATTCATTATCACTTACATTTAAATAATCTGTCCTTCACACTTAAATATTTTTTGTAATTATGTATACTAGGCACGAGTTTATATTTTTGTTGACTGCTTCCTCAGATAGTAGATTGCATAGATTATATGTTCCAGCTTTAGTTTGCATTCAAATTAATGTCACATCTGTAACAAAATGGTTTGCTCCCCTGTTGTCAAACACTGTAGGGCCAAGGTTAGCAAATTAGTTAGAATTAGCATATAGACCTTCTGGCAGGAAAAGAAAGCTTTCTACTTGGAGCTGGGCACTCAGCTGGATCTGTCAACTCTAAGCTGCCACTGGCCTCATTATCTCATTTGTCTTAGTTAGTCTAAATTGGCAGTTATGTCTTCATGGCAAATGTTTGTTTTTACAAATGAGCAATGAAGCAGTAAGTAGAAGACATAAAATGAGGATGAAGAATGAGTCAAAAGCTCATGGATAAGAATTAAGGTCCAGTCTAACATGGTGACACTGTTGTAGGTGCTTAGTACAGGCCGCCTGATCAGGAAGAGGAAGTTGATGAGGCTGCCTAAAGACTTCTGGAAGCAGCCTCATGCTCCCAGGCACTGGCTCTAATGGGGAATTTTACCTTAGTAACTGCTGGAAAGACAAACACATCCAAGCACACACAGCCCAGGATGTTCATCCAGAGCACTGACTGTATGTTTTGACACAGCTGGTGAGGAAGCCAAAGAGGAAAGGCACGTGGTACTAACCTAACAAACAAAGAGAGACTGGTTTGGGATATGAAGACTAGGAGCAGCCTTGCCTGCTGGGAGTTCAGGATCATGGATGGAGGAAGTAGGATAATATATAGCACCACTTCAGGAGAGAAAACTTTGACCTTGTCAAGGACCTACATGGTGGTATCCCATTAATTAGGACTCTAGAAGGTAAGCATGTCCAAGAGAATTGGTTAATACTCAAACATCACTTCCTCCAAGCTCAGTATTAGTGCATTCGCATGAGTAAGAAGTCAACCAAAAGCACAGGAAGCCTGCATGGATGAGCAAAGAAATTCTGGCAAAATTATAGCAGAACAATAAAGTTTATGGAATATGGAAGAAGGGAATGGACACTTGGGAGAAATACAGGAATGTTATCAGAGTGTGCAGAAGAAAAAGAAAAAGTCATGCATGTAGTAAACAGTGCTTCCTAGGGCCTCAGTCTTGTTCAACTTATCAATAACCTGGATCAAGGGACAGGGTATATCCTCAGCATGTTTAGACAGGTAGGAGAGCTGGGATGAGAGAAACTTAATGAAGTGCAACAACAGCATGTGCAAGATCCTGCATCTGAGAAAGAATAACCCCCTGGACCAGTGTAAACTGGGGGCCAACCTTCTGGAAAGCAGTTCTGTGGAGAAGGACCTGGAGAACCTAGTGAACAACAAGCAGTTCATGAGCCAGCAGCGTTCCCTTGTGGCCAAGAAGGCCAACAGAATCCTGGAATACATTAGGAAGAGCATTGCCAGCAGGTCGAGGCAGCCCTTTACTCATCCCTGGTGACACTGCATCTTTAATACTGTGTTCAGTTCTAGCCTCAGCTCAGGGAGGATAAGAAACTACTGGAGAGGGTCCAACAGAGGGCTCCAAAGATTATTAGAGGACTGGAGCACCTATCTTGTAAGGAAATGCTGAAAGAGCTTGGCTTGTTTAGCCTGAAGAAGGTATGATTGAGAGGGAACCGTATCAATGCACACAAATGTCTTAAGGGTGAGTGTGTTAAGAGGATGGGGCTGGACTCCTCTCAATGGTTCTTCTCAGTGCCAAGACAAAAGTCAATGGGCACAAACTCAGCCACAGGAAACTACCTCTGAATATGAAGGAAAACCTTTTTACTGTGAGAGCAACAGAGCACTGGAACAGGCTGCCCAGATGTGTTGGGGAATTTCCTTCTCTAAAGATATTCTGAAACAACCTGCACTAGCTATTCTCCAAACAACTCTTCCAGCCCTAGACATTCTGGGATTGCAAGGCTCACTGAAAGACTTACAGACGTTTCTGTACTCTGGGTAAGGCACACAAGAGAAATACCGACTAAATATTCTCAAGCGGTCAAGATTACTTTACTGGCAAACTACAGAAAATCAAGAAACTTTAGCAAAGAGTTTAGTAAATATCCAGTCAGCATAAAACACTCCTCAGAGCAACAACTTGGCCCATTCAACTTAGCAAAAATTTAAACCTGTTTGATGGTTTACTTTAAACACATTGTATGTTAAGTTACTCAAAATGTTCCAAGAATAGGGAATTAGAAGACAGAAAAGATGCAGAAAAACACACACACACCTACTAACTCCTAGGTTCCAGCAGTTTTCAGGAATTCCAAGAAGAGGTAGAGTCAAGGCATATTCTTACCTCATGGTCAGCCTTAAATACCTCTGGGCCTTCCTGGGCCCTCCCCACAGGAGGGACTTCTAATCATTTGGCCACTCAGGAGCAGGCTTAGGCCAGAGTGGAGCTCTGCCTCCGATGTGCCAAGGATTTAGTGATTGGCTCTGCAGGACTGGGAGGCAGGCTGTAGTGGGGGTGTGAGGTAGCTCAGTGATCAAGGCCTGACTGGCCCCCTCACACACACAGAGGCATCCTAAAATGTCTTGAGACACCAATCCTTCCAGGCTCTGACAGTGATTATGGTTCTGTTACGTTTCCCTAAAATTTAATTGAAGAATGCTATAGCTTGTGACTGGCTTCTCTGATTTTAATTCCCAGGCAGTTTTAAAAGCTATCCTTCTCTTTTCTGACTCAACAGATGTACTATAAAGTTAGGGAAAGAGAGGTTATGAAACTAATATTAAATAAATTTCTCTTCTTTCTCTTTTGATTTTTTTTGGGGGGGTTTTTTAAATAACATCAACATGCCTTGCATTGAAATGTTTTAGAAAGCATAACTAGATCATCAAAAAAACATTGCCACAGTCATGATGATGTATGTATACCCCATTTAACAGCACTGACTGGATTAGGCAGCCAGGAAGGTTATACATCTTATTAAATAACATCACATTGCACTCTGGGCCACAAAATGACAATGATAGAATTTTCCAGTTAATCAGCATAGAAAGGCATTGCACAAAAAAGAGCTATAAAAGTTATATAATATGCTTTTATGCTTAGTGATATCTGGCACTGCAATCTAACTTCCAGTCATGTTCTGAAAGTGACATTTCTAAAGCATATTTTAAGTACTAAGAAAAATTTCCTGGCATAAAAAAAGTCCTTCCTTCCACCCCCCCACCCCCCTTTCCAATTTTTTGCACTACTCCACTCAGAATAATCGGGAAGTTATATACTTTGAAGGGTGTTTGGCCCTATAGTATCTAGACAACTGTGCAAGAACAAGTGAAAATTATCATGCAAAACAGAACTTATTAACCACATTTTTCTGAAATATATTACAATGTTAGAGTATTTTTCCAATGGCACAAAGTTAAGTGCAAAGGAAATAAGTTACTTACCTTCTATAAAATACTTCTATGACTTTATTGTCTTTCACTAAAGAAATGCTCTACTGCCTAAGATCCGAATTGCAGACCTGTGAATCAAGTTTAGCTCTGGTTTTCATCCAGTGACTGTATAATATAAAGCAAGAACTGTGCCTGCAGTGCATGGTTACCCTTTCCAAGCAGAGTAGTCTAAGTATGCTGATGAATGAGACCGTGGCTTTCATTCCCATCACAGAGCTATGAAATTCATCACTGCATAACTGGAAGATCTGTCGGCAGGGAGAATCTTATTCTAGTTCAGCCCTCAGGCCCATTTGTAGTATAATTCTTTTGAAACTGAAAAGATCTTCCTGTGAGTGTTTATTATACATTTCTTACATATTGCATCTACAACTCCCTTTGATGAAAGACTCAATCCCATTAAGATTTAGTAGGCATGATACTAGGTCATCTATCTGTTTAGGTCTGTGTGCTCCTATAATGCACACATAGTTTGTCTAGTTTACAAATAGAACTGAGGTTCAGGCTAACAGATCCACAGCTGTTTACACAGCCATTTTGGACATGTGCAGAGGGAGAAAAATAAGTGTCTCATCAATTAATAAGTTTGAAGGGAGGAAATATGATCATCTAGAATCCAGAGGAGAAGAAGGAAAACATTATGGTTTACATTGTCTAGTTGACATCTAAAATGTTTTGGATTCTCTGAAAACTGCTTACAAATGAAGTGTCCTGGATAATTTCTTTAATATTTATTTGATGATAATAATTCCTTCATGTTATTGAGATGTAATTTATTTAATGGATTCATTCTATTATTTAGAAACTCTAGTTTACTGTACTACATAGGGCAGCTTCCTAGAATGATATGCATAGTGTATTACCAGATTATGTAATCTGATATTATGTTTCTTCTAAAATAATTGAATTGTTAATAAGAATTATATGAAATTTAAGACATTTGAACATTTTTGCTACAGCGAAAAGTTAAACTTGTAAACTTGAAGTTCAGACAATGAAACATTTTATCATTTTTTAAAGAATTATTAGTACATAATTAAAGCTTTTTGAATTTAATGTCTCTAATTTAATATGTGTTTATTTAAAAGATATCTGAATGAGTGTGACATTTAAAGAAAAATGTTTAATTAAAAGAATAGTCTTGACTATGCTACTTTCAAACACCAATGTTTTTAGCAAAACAAACCTTTAATTGTTTCACAACTCAGGGAAAGGTATCATCTGATGATTTGTTACAGGAAAAAAGGATTAAAATGAGGCCAAATAAGTGTTTAACATTAATTACCTGTTTTATGAAGTTATTATCTAATAACATGTTCATTATGACTTGCACTGCCTGACTTCTGATCTCTGACCTAATTTTTTAGAAGCAGCACGGTTCTTGCAGGATACAGCTTTGGAGCCATTGTGCAGAAATATAGAAAAATGCACCAGCTTAAGGGCATTTGTAATTAATATTCCCTTAGAAAACCTCTATTTTTCCAACTCCATCTTCATTGAGCTAGAACCTTCTTGAGTGGAATCTATTGTTTATTCTAACTTCAGGACATTTTAAAAAAATTAAAATACTGAAACTATTAGAAAGACAGGAATGGAATACAACATTCATAGCCAAAGTTATGTAAAACAAGCAGCTCTGTGATTTAGGAGCATCAGTTGGAAAAGAAGGTAACAGTCTCATAAGAGGGGAAAGCTCATGAAGAAACTAGAAACTGATAAGGTATTTATGGTGCACTGATTTTTTTTCAATATACAAGCCTTAAAAAAAATCACAAAAGCATGTAACAAAGTCAGAGAGCTCATGAAATACAACCAAGTAAGCAGAGAATTAAAGAACTACCAGGAAGATAGATCAATAGTGCAGCAGTGTGTGCTCACAGCCTTGAAGGCCAACTGCATCCTGAACTGCATCAAAAGCGTGTCTGTCAGGTCAAGGGAGGTGATTCTCATGAGGACAGAGTAGAGGTGAGGGTATCAACACAAGAATGATGTGGACCTGTTAGAGGGAGTTCAGAGAAGGGCTACAAAGGTGATGGGAGGAATGGAGCAGCTCTCCTACAAAAAGAGGTAGAGAGACATGGGGTTGTTCAGCATGGAGAAGAGGTGGTTTATGGTGACATAATTGAAACCTTCCAGAACCTGAAGGGACATACATGAAAGATGGAGAGACATCATTTAAAACCCCATATAGTGACAGGACAAGAAGAGATAGCTTTAAACTGAGACTCAGTTTAGTTTAGGTATCAGGATAAAGATGGCAATGCAGTGTAACATGTGACCCAGAGAAGCTGTGGTTGCCCCATCCCTGAAAGTGTTAAAGGTCAGGTTAGGTGGGGCTCTGATCTACATCACCTAGTAAATGGCATCCCTGCCAATGGCAGAGAGTTCACATGTGGGCCAAACAGGGATGAAGCTGGGAAAGGCCTAACCTGCTTGAAGTTGAATCTGGTAAAGGGCAACAAGAAGGCTTTCTAAATTTCTATTACTAGCAAGAGGAGGACTAGGAAAAATGTGATACTACTATTGTGTGAAGAACTTAGTGATAAAGCATAAAGAAAAAAATGACGTATTCATTATCTCTGTATCTCAGTCTTTTCTGGTAATATAAGGGTTCAGGATTCTCAGGTCCATGAGTCCTGTGGGAAAGTCTAAAGGTAAAAAGACCCTCAGGGGAAGAGGTTAGGGAACATTTTAAAACAAAATGAACATGCACAAGTCAATAGGATCTGATGGGCTGCACTCATGAGTGCCGAGGGAGCTGTTTTATGCCATTGCAAGGTCAGTCTTGATTATCTTTAAAAGGTTATGGGAAATGAAAGAGGATCCTAAAGATGGGAGAAATGCAAATGCCACATCTATCTTCAAGAAAGGCAAGAGGGAAGTCTTGCCTAGAGTCTAGAGTACAACAGACCAGTCAGCCTCACACAGTTCCCTGAGAAGGAGATCGAGAAAACAATCCCAGAAACAGATTTCAGGCACATCAAGGTTAAGAAGATGACTGGGAGGAGTCAGCATGGATTCACAAAGTCAAAATAACGTAACCAATCAGATTGACTGCTTATGATCAGATGAATGGTTTGATGGATACGAAGAGAGCAGTGGTGCTTATCTCTATTTTATTTGAGCTCTTGATCCTTACTCATAATAGCCTAGCAGACAAGCTGGCAAAGTATAGGCTAGATACACAGAGAGTGAGGTGGATTGAAAACTGCCAGAGGTGCTGGGCCTAAGGGGTTGTAAGTAGAGGTGCAAAGTCCAGCCTGAACGGACTCACTAGTGGTCTACTCAGGCCTCAATGCTGAGTTGATATTGCTTAAGAACTTCCTTAATAATGGGGAAGATGAGACAGAGAGCACCCATGGCAATTTTATGACAGTACAAAACTGTGGGGACTAGCTGATACACCAGATGGTTTTGCTGTCATTCAGAGGGACCTGGACAAGCTGGTTGAAAAGAATTTTATGAAGTTCAACAAAGGCAAAAAATTCTATCTTCTGGGAGGTATAACTCCATCCACCAGTACATGATGGGGGAGAAAAAGATGAAAAACTGCTTCCCAGGAAAGGATCTGAGCGTCCTGGACCACGCCAAGCTGATCATGAGTAAATAATGTGTCCTTGTAGGAAAGAAAGACCCCGCTGAGAGCACTTCCAAAAATAAGTTCTTTGTGATGTGAACATCCGTAAAGAAAAATCTGACACTTAAAGAGTGTCATCACTTTATTTCACATAAAGGAAGGAAATAGGCATTCAATGACAAATACTTGCAGTCAGTAGCAAATGCTTTAAACTGATATCAGAAAGCTGCAATGACCTACATCCTACTTTCCAATATCTTAAGTTATTATGTCTCCACGTCTCTCTTTTCCCACACTCAGCTCAGAACCTTATTTCCTTGATAGCAATAAAAATTGGAATTTGTACCCTTAGAAAATGTAGGTCTGAATCTTAGAGAAATTCTGTTAATCAGAGCAGAAAAGCTAGCTGAAATGAAGGTTTCTATTGCAAATTTCAAACCCAGGTCCTGCTACTTTTATTGTTCTTCCACTATAATTTAGACAATGCCTACAGTTTTTAATGCTTTCGTGTTTCAGTCATTACAGAAATCCTCATAATTTTGAGAGGTTTTGCTTCTTCAACAAGCTCTGAAATATTTATCTACTTATTTTCAATTTTTTTCTCCATTTATGTATAAAGAATGATGTCACTGAACATAGTGATTGAAAAAATAGTTTAAGGAATAATACTATGTTGGGCTTTGCCAATGGTCACTGGTAGGGGAGCAGTTAGTGCCTAAAGGGCACCCAGAGCTGCATAATTATTAAAGTAGTGTGGAAAAGCTGAGTATGCTGTGGTCACTCTATTCAAACCCTCTGTGGTTTTTTTTAGTAAAGTTTTGCATTTCCAAACAAAAATGGTTGTTAAAAATAAAACAGCAATGTGCATGACTCATGCTTGAGGACAATAACATGTTAGAGTCAAACTCCAAAAGTCACCTTCTTGTTTTCTATATTTCATATTCCTGTTCTCATTTCAGTTTGTGACAGTCTGGAAAGACAGGCTTTAGGTATTAGATCAGGTGGGGTCGGGGGGGGGGCGGGAATTTGGTTTGGGTTGGTTTTTTTTTTTTCTTTGTAATGCTGTGCAGCTTGACTTGTGCTTGAAAGAACCAAAGTCACTCACATGACTCTATCCCTTTTATTATTCATATTATAACCTTATAATGATGCAGGAATTGACTGAACTTCTCTTAGAGAGGAGGCATTAGTTCTCCAATATCAAGCAAATGTAAGTGCTCATATAGAAGGTGTCATTTATGTTGTCTTCATCTTCTGGTGTATTTAATGTCAAGAAGGTGCAACACTTCTAGATTATTAAGAGATCTGCAAGTCTTATACAATGATTTACTTATCGTTGTTGATATGGGACTTAAGTCTGAAACCAAAACCACAAGCACAAGAACAACAGAGCAGAAGATTAAAATTTCTACTTTTTAAACATCCCTTCTAGTAGGAGCTTCTCCAGTGCCCATTACTTCTTTATACAAATTCTTGAGCAACTAATTGGGAAATTCTTCAATTCTTTGCTCCTAGTAGTGTCTCTTCTTAACTATCTTACAAGAGGCCTACGGGATACAAGTTTGCATTCTGTCTAGATTACTAGGTTTTATTTTTAATCCTATAGATGTTCTCATTGGTGACAAATTGGTTTCTAAATCCTGTCAAGCTCCTGGCCTTGATGATATAATAATCCTCATTACACAAAGTTCCTTTTTCTATGTAGTCAGATACAGTTCAGTTTAAGGAGATGTCACACTCTGTTCGTGTGAGTGTATGCATTTGCATATATTATTATTACTACTTTAATTTGGCAGTAAGGTTGCAAACAGAATGGAACCTTTGCTTTAACCTTTCCATAAGAGTGAACTATTGCAGTGCCTTGACAACAGCCTACAAGAAAGATGTAGAGGGACTTTGTATAGGAACATGTAGTGACAGGACCGAGGGGAATGGCTTTAAACTGAAAATGAGTAGGTTTACGTTATATATTAGGAAGAAATTATTTACGATGAGGATGGTGAGACGCTGAGATTGGTTGCCCAGGGGAGATGTGGATGCTCCACTCCTGAAAGGGCTCAAGGCTAGATGGAACCCTGGTCTAGTGAAAGTTGTCCCTGTACATGGCAGAGGGAATGGAAACTAGGCAACCTTAAAGATCCCTTCCAACCCAAACCATTCTATGATTCTACTTAAAAAAAAAAACAATGAAAGAATGGTTTGCTTTTACACTCTCTGGACATATCTGTAGAAAGATCAGCATAAATAAAATAAAACTACTCATACAGATTCTGTTCAAGGTGCCTCTGAAAGAAAAGAACTTAACCTAGAAGTCTGAAAGCTGCTATTCTTGCATCTCTGTAACAAATTCTTCAGGAAAAATGCTCATTTTGTAATGATATTTTTTTCTTTTCAGCAGCAAATTTTCTACCAGATGGAACTCAATGATCTTTGAGGTCCCTTCCAACCAAAACAATATATGACTGCTTTTCAGTTAACTAAACATATTGAAAGCCCAAGAGTCTTTGTGTTCATACAAACCTTTCTACACTATTCAGTCATTAACATCTACTAATTTGTCTATACCTAATAAACAATATACTAGAGGCTCCTTAATTTTTAAAACCAAGATAGATTATAAAAAGAAGTTTTATCTCTTCATGAGCTAAAATATCTCATAGTGATCTCATGAAAAGAAGTATCTCACTTCTCCTCTGAGTCCAGAGAAATCAATGGAAATTAACACAAAATTAATTATTAATTTTGGTAAGCCATGAAGGAATCATGTATAAAAAAAAAAATACCTGACTGACCTTTCAGTGCTGTAAGTTTTTGTATGACAGATAATTTTGTTGATCAGTTATAAATTGTTTTACAAAGCAACTGTCTGTGAAAGTGCTTGTCATGAACTACAATTTAAGGTAGCAGTAAGCATTCTCAGCCTTATAGTTTCAAACTGAGTGTTTCCTATGTTTTAAATCAATTTTGAAACAAAGCATACCTAAGAAACAAGGAGTTGTAATATGTGCTGTAACTTCACTGAAATTGTTTAAATCTATGCTTTGAAAGAACACAATTTCTTCAAAATAGCAGTTGAGAAGATATTTCTGATTTCATACTGAATGAATTTTGATGATAACTTAAAAAAGTCTATTCAATATCATCACTGTGAATTTTTACATTAGAAAACTCAAACTTCTGCTACTTTGAAATTTTCCTAGTAGGAAAGGTCAGGTACTCAGAGATGTTTATATACATATATCCTTGAATTCCTGAATCACTTCTCATATGTAAAGCCAGGCCTGAATATCTGGTTCAGTGATATTGGAGAAGCTTGCATTATCCATTCTAGTGCTAGGCAACAGTAGTCCTCTGTCTACTGACCCCTTTACTATCACTAAATTGTTTCTGTACTAGTTCTCTCTAAATTGCATCTTTTTGCTCATAAACTTTTATGACTACTGAGCTCTCTGAATATGTTCTCAGACTACATCATCAAGATGGGGTCAGCTTGCTTCTGCTTTACTAAAAAACAAACCAATACAGAAACTTAATCTGACTACAAATTATACTGGTACTCTTTTCCTTTTGAGCTTTCTCTACATAGTGAGTTGCTTAAGTTCTCCTTTTCCCAGTGGGTTGGATGCATGAAATCTTAAAGAGATATAACACCTCAAAAGCAAATAATCAGCAGTTTTAGGCCAGGGTAGCCTTCCACAGTCATCTTTGATGATGGAAAATAACATCTTTTTCTACCAACTTTTAACTACATAATTGTAATTTCAGATCTATTAAATGTAATAGCCTGTAATATGTGCAAAGGGGGTTTTGCCACAACAATAGAATTTTTCATCCATGTGTAGTACCCCCACTATATCTTTTTATGTGAGTTATTTGTGGACAGTTATCTCACAGTCCTACAGTATCACATCTCTAGGTGGGGTGAAATCTGTCTCATTTAGTCCTCCACATTTTGTATACATTTTTTTCCTACAGAAAAAAACATATTTCCTATAGAAAGATACTTTTCCACATAGAGATATTAAATGAGCAGCTACGTCTGAGTACCACAGAGGAAGATACTGCATAATTATATTTAGATATCAAAATTTATACATCTGGGTGGGTTTTAGTTAATGGATACTAGAAAACTACGGATAAACAAAAATAACTGTCTATTTTCTGGTGAAATGAATTGCTTTCTAAACTGCTTTCACTAGTTATTGCTAGATCATCACTGACTGTAATGATGACATAAACACATAAATGTATGTATAATTGTGCACTGAAACAACTAAATTTAATTAACTGCAATCCACATCTACAATCTACAATTTGGAAGCTGAACTCAATATCCAAGTGCAAGGAAAAGTTCCTTAAGAATGCAATTCAACCCTTTCAATGTTTAGATGTACACAGTAAGCTAGCAGCTCAAAAACTAGTAAGTAACCCACAGGAAAGTTCAGATTCTACATGGATATGAAAAGCAAACCAAGATTCATAGTTGCCTCCACAGTCAGTGCTGGCAATTTTTGTTGGAGGTGCTTATACTGACAAGGAATCAGAAAAAATAAAAACTGAAGACTGAAACTGTTGCTGCATTAGTGCTAAAGAAAAATAATATAAATCATAATGTAAAACTGCCCAAAACTAATGTAGTTCACTTAAAATCCTCTTTTACTCTACAAAGTTTATAACATCCTATTTTGATCATAGTTCTTTTCCCAGAATGTTTTATGTTTAGAACATCTTACACAGGCTTTGCCCTAATTACTTAAAATAGTTCTCCCATAGTAATGTGAAGATTTCAATTTTACACCTACTGGATTAAAAAGCCACAACTGCAGGCTGTCTATGTGTGATTAGTTCCTCAAACTGAATCAGTTTAAAACAGGCATAGTCATTTATTTTAACTGGTTGTTTGGTTGTTTGTTTGGGATTCTTTTTAAATTTTGGTTTTTACTTGTTACTCCTCTTAGTATTTCAAATACCAGTTTTAAGTAATTTTTATGTACCGTTTAGTTTGGCCTCTTCCAGAATTTAACTGCCATATATATGCCAAAAATAAATTTGTGCAGTTAGAAACTTTTCTGTAATGTTTTACATGAATGTGTTGTAAAATTATTTAAAGCATTATAATTTCCTGTTCTGATCAGAGGAAACTGAGGTATCACTACCTAAAACAGACATTTACAATCACTAAACGAATGGCAGTTATAGCATGACAACTCTTATTTTCAGTCCAAAAATAAAGATTTTTTTATTGAGTGACAAAAGTTCTTATCTCATGGGATTGAAGTGTCTGACCCATGTTTCCTTATAAACACTTTCTTCTTCATTGCTTCCTCTAAATCTATTCTTTCCAGTTCTGCTATTAAAATTAATTAATCTTGTCAATTCTCTCTCTCTAGACACTCAAAGTGATGTGTCAATTTCCTGCTCACAATGAAATGCCTAGACACTCCTAGAAATGCCTGACACTCCATCCTGAACCTGATGTTTCAGGTGCTGTAAATGCTGATCCCTACCTCTCAGCCTAGGCTTATTTTTCTGAAAACTAAGAGAAATAATCACATATAATACCTATTCACCCATTGTCTTTCAGCACTCCATTACTGCAAAAGATCCTTCACATCTACAGATGCTTTCTGTCTCCACCTACTTTAAACTGTATTTCACATGGATATGGATGCCTACAGTGTAGCTCTTTTCATTCATTCAAAAACATTGTGCCACAGGATATGGCACAATTTGCCCAGGGAATTTAGAGATGACTCATCAGTGGAAATAAATGTTGAAGGCCATTTGTTGAGCAACCTGGTCTAGTGGGTGGCGTCCCTGCCCATGGAAGAAGGGTTGGAACTAGATGATCTTTAAGATCTCTTCCAACCAAAATCATAATTCTGTGATTCTACAAGCTACAGGAAACCCATGGCCTCTGCAGCAGGTGCTGGCAGCCAGGCTTCTGGCCTCTACAGACTCCCCAGAAGCAGTGACCTCTGTAGGAAACTGAACTGAACACAGTCAATCTCCTCTTCCTCTCTTCCACTTCTGTAAATGTCTCACAAACCCTGTTCGGTGAATATGCACATTCTTGTGCATGCCTTTCCTCTTTTTCCAAGTAGCCCAGATCCAGATTTTCCTGCTCAGCCTCAAAATGAAAATTTCTCTTCTTCTTACAATCTTTGCTGAGAATTGACTTCTTTTTGACAATTTAGATGTCATCAATACATCCACTAAAGGAATATAAATCTAGAAGGAAAGGAAGATATAAAACCACGTACATACCCATAGCATACATCATATTTAAGACACATTAGCTTTAGAAAAAATTCCATGATCACATACTCTCAATTTTGTCTCTTTTGTCACTATCCTTCAGTTTGCATCTGATTATGCCAAATCAAGAACATAAAAACATTGGGGACTTCGGAAGTTGAAGTCTTTACCCTTGAAACTGATCAACTGTATGTGGCACCAAAGAACAAAACCAAGCTCAATTTTAATGATTCTTTGCATGGTAAAAACTGTGCAAACTCTTGAGCCACCAGACCAAGAGTCATATACCACCTTAAGGACAGACACTCTAGTCATGGCACTAAGAACATCTTCTTTCTACTTTTTCTGTCATGTGTGCCCATTCATTCCAAGTAATACTCATATTCATGCACAAACCCTTCAGCAGCAGCAACAACAGCAGTGCAGATGATCACAATAGTGACACTTCTAATACTAGTCCCGTCTTTGGTATTTTTTTGTCTCTTTTTTTTTTCTCTTTTTGTCTCTTGAGGGTTTTCTTGACAGACACTAAAGAGAGACACTACAGAAACACATTTTTTAAAAAGGTTGTCTTTTGAGGCATTTTATTTCATTTTTAATTTCAACTAAAAATCTTAAAAACATTACTCTGTAGAAACCACAGTTTTGACCTCAAAATACTGAAGTACCACTGTTAGTTTGTTTTGTTGGGATTTTTTAATATTTTTTTTTTCCATTTAGAATTTCTGTACAGCTTATCAATGAGAGAAAAATGAAATATATATCAACGTTCCATTTCTGATTTCTGGACCTGCTGAAGTCTATGGCAAAATGCTAAATGTCAAACATTAAATTAAGCTGAAACCCATAAAATTAAGGTATTACTATATTTTTCTTTGTTTTAAAGAAATGTGTCAATGTTAGGCATATGGTTTCTTTCATAAGAGAGCCATTCGCAGAAATTTTCTAAAGGGAGATACCACAATCTTTCTCCCACTCCTGATACAACTGATTTTTCATTATTGTCTGTACTCAGCAGTATTTAATTTCACAATTATTTTTAGCTTCACAATTATATTAGCTTATAATTGATACTATTAAAAATATGGGTGATAGAAATATTAAAAATTAGGTAAATAGTAGAGCTCTTATCATTAATGTGGTGGTTTATATATAGAAATGTTTCAGTTTGAGATTTCCCTAGAAACATGTCTAGCCTCTGTCTGCCACTTCAATGGATTATGGATCTTTCATAGGTACTCTGCTGTATCTGTTAGCTCCATGGAGTCATTTCATGCATTTGGGATTTTCTCAGGTGGAACCAAAATGCCTGTGTCTGGATAAGTGAGTCACAGACATAATTCTGTGCCAGGTAAACTACACTTCTAATTGGAGACCCAAGCTTTCATACAAGAATACAAATACCCTCCCTGACAAAAAAAAAAAACCCACAGTGGGCTTGAGAGCATTGTCTGAATGCCTCTTGAACTCAGTCTTGGAGCTATGAACCACTTCCCTAGGGAACCTGTTTCATTGGCCAGACACAAGACTGGACCAGATGGAACATCTTTTTTCTGAAATATAAACCTTCCTGACATAGCTTCATGCCATTCCTGTGAGAAAACTTCCTGCCACTGGTCACCAGAAAGAAGACATGGGTGCTTGATCCTTTGCTTTCTCTTGTGAGAATGTTGTGGATAAGTACAAGGTCTCCCCTCAGCCTGCTCTTTTCCAAGCTGAACAGACCAAATTATCTCAGACTGGCTTCTCCTCTAGACCCTTTACTATCTTTGTAGCCTTCCTTTGGACACTCTCTGATAGCTTTGTATATTTTTATATTGTGCTGTCCAAAACTGCCCCCAGTACTTGAGGTGAGGCCACACCAGTGCAGAGCAGAGCAGGACAATGCCCTCCCTTGCCCAGCTGGTGATGCTGTGCCTGATGCACCCCATGGCATGGTTGGCCCTCCTGGCTGCCAAGGCACTGCTGACCTATGTTCAACACGTTGTCAACTAGGACCCCCAGCTCCCTTTCCTCAGTGCTGGTCTCCAGTGTCTCATTCCCCAGTCTGTACATGTATCCATTTTCTTATCATTAATGAAGCTTGATTCAGCTACTCACACTCAGCAGCCCTGGGTACTGGCACAAAGCATTTGGGTCATCCTCAGGGCATCAAAAGCAGCCAAGTTTTGGTAGATTCAATATAGAGCTTGCAAAAATCAATAGCCTTCTAGTATAGTAGATAGAGGCAAGGTAAGATACCCAAGGACATGTCCATTTGCCCTAGAAAATTATGAATGGACTAATGACTTGATTCCCTACATTTACAATCCTGTCAATGGCAACTTAAGCATCTATAGTGGGCTTCAGTTGACAAATACAGGTATTGGATCTCATGCAACACATTCGTCTGGTTCAGATGGAGATCAGAAGGAACACATAGAAAACCTAGAAAATCTTCATTCATTTGTATCATCATCTATAATCTAAATAGGATGCTCAGCAGTGCTAAAATGACACTATATGCCTATAGTAGTCAACCAAAACTTTTAGCTTTCTACCCATGGGGAATCACTCAAGCAGAGAGCAGAATGGTCTAAATAAAGATATCTAATACTACCTTAGACTAACTGTGCTATAGCTACTGGCAACAGACACAGCTGAAGCTAGAGCAGGGCATCTCCTTTCACTTCCTTGCAGATTTGGATCCTCTTATCTATGAGTCACTTTTTGTGAACCAAATCCTGCCCCTATACATAAAAACCTCTTTCTTACTGCAAAGGTATCATATAATCCTATCATACCGTTTTGAAAATCAGCTTGTTCTCTTTAGTCCCAGACTTCAAAATAAGTTTATGCTAAGCTGACCTGAGGCGACGTAGGCATCTATCACTTTATTTTTGCCCCCTACTCCATCAGTCGGTATAGATGGATGCCTGATTTAAGAAGACTAAATCTCCACTCATGTAGATATAGTTTTTAAGCATTTGCAATTGATTTTCTACACAATGAATACAAGATCTTTGCCTTACTCAAGAAAATTTTAATGCAAATGTAGATACTGCAACACAAATGTCTTAAGTTATCTTATATGCATTCCACTTCGGATTCCTATCTTTTCCCTTTTGCTCTCCACAGTGAATTATATCACATATTCACTAGCTTCTGACATTGTTCCTGCTCATTTTCTTTTATACAACCCAAAATTTATTGCTTTTCTTTCAAGTTACTTTTATTAAATTTTTATACTTTTTTGCTTTCTAATCACACTCCTAATTTATTTTGTAAATTTTCAAGTTATGCAGTGATATTTTAAAAAGCAGTCCCAGAAACTTTCTAATTAAAATATCTTTGCATGGAAGGGTTTAATCTTTTAAAGAGCGGATATTATACTTGCTACTGTCTCTTTGATCTGTTCTAAAATATGTGATGCTCATTCTGAGTTGATCAGTAATTTTTGTCTCTTGCAAATAATTCTTTCATTAATTTTAAAACTTTTGGTATTTGTATTACACCAAACTATTTGTGAGAGGTCTGTAATCTTGATGGAAATTATTTAACTCATAGAACTTGTATAGACTTGATTGCCTTATCTAACACAATTTTGACTTTTGGGAAAGAGAGAAGGCTATTTTAAACAACTCAGTTCCATGAGGGAACAATTTTTCAGTAGTTAGAGGACAGGAAAGAAGGTAAATGTTGTCTCTGTGGAAAGATTGACTCTGGCTTCTTTCTCAAAGACTACATACCTCCTTTATTATATGGTGAGCTGACCCTGGTTCTATTGTTCCATCTCCTCAATCTGACAGGGGAGAAAAATATGACAAAATGTTCCATGGGCTGAAATAAGGACAGGGAGATCATTCAGCATTTATGACCACAAGCAAAACAGACTCTGCTTGGGGAAATACATTTGATTACCAATCAAATCAGAGGAGTGTAATAAGAAATAAAACCACATTTTAAAACATTCTAACCCACCCCTTTCTTCTTTGTAATTTTCTCCCTTCCTCCCCCAGCCACTCTGAGGGATAGGAAACAGGTTCCAGTCAGTTCACCATGTCTCTGCTGCTGCTTCCTCTTCAGGGAGTGGGCTCCTTATACTCTTTCCCACCATGGGCTCCTGTTCCCCTAGGGGTACACAGGTCTCTCCAGGCGCCTGCCCCAGAGTTACTGTATGGAGTCATGGCTTTCTTCAGGCATCCAATGGCTCCAGCATGGTGTCTTTAACACAAGGTGTGTGTGGATCTCTGCTGCCCTGTGGACCTACCTCCAGGGGCTGCAGAGGCACAGCTGACTCACCATGGTCTGCACTACAGGCTGCAGGGGAATCTCTGACTGGTGCTGGAACACCTCCTCTTCCTTCACTGACTGAAGCTGGTGTCTGCAGAGTTGTTTCTCTCACATATTTTCACTCCTCTCCTGTAGTAGCTGTTTTGTAACACAGTAGTTCTTCCTTCTTAGCTCTGTTTTTCCGGAGGTGCTATCACAGCCACTGATGGGATTGGCTTTGGACAGCAGGTCTGGCATGGGTTCTATCAGTCACAGGGAAAGGTTCTGGCATCACCTCACAAAAGCTACCCCTGAGCCCTGCTACCAAAACCTTACCACATAAACCCAATACGGCTTCGTATGCTAGTTACCTACTAGTTACCTACATAGTTATTGAGTCAGCTGCTCATGCAACCTCTCTGTATGAGCTCCTGTGCAATCTGCTCTCCACTGAGAGGATGTCAACCTGTAATCAGTGTCTCTCAAAGTCCTTGCGTTCTGGAAGGTCTGGGGCCAAAGCTACCCAGAAGAGCAGTTTGCAAAAAAATATAGCTGAAGGCTCTAAAGCAGTTATCACACAACCAACCCTATTTCCCTGCAATTTTGACAAAAACATTGTTTTTAGGTCTGCCTTGGAACTACATGAATTTACTCAACTTAATAGAGTTCTCATCTAAATTAACAGACATATGTTGGCCTAAAGAGGGTTAAAAAAGCAAGTTTTTGATCCTTTCATACTAGTTATATATTGTGGTCAATCTCTAGCAACACTTTGTAACAGAAACTGTTCAAAGTTTTCCTGGGGCAAAGTGATATATAAGAAATTTTCATTCTTAAAAGCCCACTTTCTTTTTCTTTTCTCCCCCCATACTTGTTAATGGAAGTGGATAAAAATGGGTCTACTTTTCTTTAGAAAATTTTAATAGAATCATAAATTTTATTTCCTTTTGTAAGAAAGTGGTAAATAGACAATATGATTTGTAATTCTCCATGCAATTTTCTACAGTTTGGTTTAGATAAATATTAAAATTAGGTTATTTGAAAATCCTTCACTTACTGATGGTATTAGCAACTGTCTCTATTACTGCACTTATACTCCATTGACCTTTTAGAATCTCAGCCCTAAAACTCCATTGCTGTGTTCTCATCAGATTACATGTCTGGGGCTCTGGGATGATTTATCAGTTAGAAATTATTTGACTGGGATGCCTGATTATAATACATTTCCCTGATAGATCTTCCATAAAACTTATAACAGGCATAGAACAAGGTCACAGGGATGTTATTCAACCTAAAGTTTCCACTCTAAGTTTCATAATCTCTGCAATCTGGCTTCATCTACATCATATTCACAGAAAGAGCAAAGCAATGACCCTAACAACAAGAATGCAGACTTAATATTTGCCCCTTATACATGTAGCCTTTTTCAAAATAATAAAGGAAAACTGCCTCAAATTACAAAAGAATCAAACATAATATATATGCATTGTGAATGCTCATGGAAAGAGAAAATAGGAAGGATGCTTTATACAGTAGAACTTAAAAACATGAAGGAATCCTTTATAATCCTTTATAATCAGATTATAATCCTTTATAATCAGATAGTAGGAAACTTCAAAAATATTAGAGCAGGTATAACTTTTTCTGTATTCGTCCTCTCTTCTGAGATGGTGGTAGAGAAATAGAATAATCAACAGCACAGTAAAACAATGTCTGTGTAAAGTTAGTAGAAAGAATCTCTACTTTACAGAAGAAGATACAACCTATATCAGCATATCTAACTACAAATTCCATAGAATGATAGACTGTCCTGATCTGGAAAGGCTCCACAAGGATCGTCAAGTCAGCTCCTGAACCTGCACAGAACAACCACAAGAATCGCACCATGTGCGAGAGAACGTACTTCTTTTTACTCACTTTTAATTTTCTGCAATAGATATATAAGTGAACATATGGTACTATTTCTGAAAAATACATATATGTAACCTCTTTCATGTCTATATGTGTGGCAAGACCTGTGAAACAAATATCCTGTTTCCTTGTAAATTGTTCCACTGTATCCAAAGGGATATATTGCTTCAGAGAGCAACCCTTTAAATACTGAATATGTGAGAGTAAGTTGCAAACAGTATTGCTTCACTCTAACTTCTACAGTGATTCCACTTGACCTGACACAGGCCTGTACAGAACCTGCAACAACTGCTAAAAAAATTAGAGTTCAGGAAAATCTGGATTCACTCAGTGTTCACTAACAGTCAGTCTGGACTCCTGACATGCAGAAGAGCGGTAAGGGTCACACTGGAACACAGGAACTATGGCATATTCACCTCATCAGCTTTAGAAGGGAGTTTCTCTTTATAGTAATAGCAATATGTCAAAGGTATTTGTGATCTGTTTTAAAGGTTCTCCAAACTGATGAAATGGATGCATGACAGATATAGTAATTAAAAACAATAAATGAAATACATTTGATAAATTTAAGAAAAGTGTTTGTGCCATGTTCCAAATCTAAGATCTGTCATCAAGATCATCCACCAAGGAGATTTTGTCACAATAAAATGGAGCTGGCCATATGCATTCAGTAACCAGAAGTATTACTATGTTAATTTTAATCTTTAGCATGTGTAGCTTTCAATTATCAAGCTATATGTTGCTGTGCATACCTTCAGCTTAGAACAAAAATACAATTTAAATCTCTGACTGCCTTTTATAAAATTTACAATACCCTCGTGACCTTTTCATCCATAGATGGAGAAGTAACACACAACATATTTGTAGTTATCATTAATTCCCCAAAACTGCCACTTTATAAAAAATAAAATATTTTCTATTTCTAAACACGAAGATGGCAAACACTCTTCAAAAATAAAAGTAGAAGTGTATCAAGTAGGTATGCATACTCTGTGTATTTACTGAAATATGGCATTACTTCATATCAAATTTCACTGAATTGCAGCCTACCTGAGGTAATGTGAAGGGACTTTCCCAGGTTATGAGTACTTACTATGAGTAAGGAAAGAGTGGTGAGATTTATTTCAGAGAACTGTAAGCAGTTTACTCTGGGTCATAAGTAAGTTGGTGTTCTAGTTCCTTTAGAACAAAACTGGCTCTGCGATAAAACCAAGGACCTTATTCTAGACTCTGAGCACAACTGGTCAAGTGGAATCACTGTAGAAGTTAGAGTGAAGCAATACTGTTTGCAACTTACTCTCACATATTCAGTATTTAAAGGGTTGCTCTCTGAAGCACCTGATATATAATTAGAATCAAGCTCTTAATTAACCCTTCTTTATGCATTTAAGAAAATAACAATTATTATAGTCTTGTTTCATTGCAATAAATGGCAAACATGCCCAGAGAAATGTCATATAATGTATGTTCTCTGCATTAGTGCTCACCCGGTCATTCAGGTGCCACTTACTGTGTCAAAAGCACCATTTGTTGCCAACATGTTGGCTTTTTTCCTCTTTGAGTTTTGCAGGAACCTTCTAATAGTGAGCAAATTTGATGTTGGTAATCTACATAACTGACTGGAATGAAACAAGACAGGAGTAGTGTTAAAGTTGTGACCCTTGAGAG
Source organism: Taeniopygia guttata (assembly GCF_048771995.1). Lineage (NCBI taxonomy): Eukaryota > Metazoa > Chordata > Aves > Passeriformes > Estrildidae > Taeniopygia > Taeniopygia guttata. Next base: position 51,443,736 of record NC_133024.1, read on the forward strand.
CTCAACATTGCTTCTTTTAAAACCCCAAAACCAAGTCTGAATTCCCATTTAGATGCTTCGTTGGACACGGAATTAAACAGGACACTGAATTAAAATATGCGCTGTTTAAAAGTCTAATGTTAATTCACCAAAATAAATGGCAAAATTACTATTCTTTCCAGACCATTTTTGGACCAGATCCAAGAAGCATAATTTTCCCCTCTTACAAAGAAGCAGCTCTTCATGCAGCAGCCAGTTCCTGAGCTCCCATTAAAGCTCTGAACAAGTAAAATGTTGCATATATATATATATATATATATATATATATATATATATATATATTGCTGAGTCATGGTCAATTTGTTGTCTATCAGTACACCCACGTCCTGATTTTGTATATCTGACCATATTTCAAAATACAATAATGTTTTGGGTTTCTGTCAGACACAGATTTTTCAGAAAAATCTTATCTGAATGAAATATCTGAAAAGTTCTTAATTTTAATTTCAGATGGAATTTAATAAATTACAGCAACTGGCAGATGCCTCCTCTTTCATGAGCAGTTCCAAAGCTCATGAATTTCATATATTTGAATGAGTAATGATATCACCAAGGGTGTAACCAATCTGTCTTGCATGAGACATATATGAATCTGTTGTTTTGAGTAGTCAAAACAGGGCCATTTAGGCACAGCAGTGTGATCTACTGAAAGTAATGATGAGGTAGATGTCTAGTTAGCTAAGGTCAAGTAAGGATATGTCATGGACAAGGACAGAGTAAATGGCAACCCCCAATGGTTAATCATCCTAGGGTTTATTTAAGAACCAAGAAGATTATAGAGCTTTTATTCCAGTCTTACTCTTTCACTTCCTCACTTAGTCACTCCCCTCCAGCCATATGTTCAATAGGTCTTGACATGCTTTTCCGGCAAGGGCATCTCTACTGATCCAGGAATGTTGGGCAGAAATTCATGCTGGCTCTTGCCATGCTCACAGTGAGAAGCCTCATGTATTACCTCTCAAAGTCCCAGGCCATCCCCTGGCATTTATCTGTACACAGTACTTGGATTTCCATGGTCTTTACCCACGTCCAAGACTTTTCCTTCAATCAAGATATTTACCCATTTTGAAAGAATACTTCTTCCTAAATCTCAATAGACAGTGTGCAGAGGCACAATACATGATCGTCTTCCTGACTTGAGCTCTGTCTTATGTCACTTGTCAGTTGTAGGATTCAGGACATGCTGCTTTTGTTCAGTTCAAGTTTCATCAGTATTTTCAGACACATATGCACCTAGTTATCTGCCATGTTAGCATTCACATTTTAAGCTTATTTTTCACAAGAAATATGAGATATGGTTTTCTAAAAACTGTGTTTCACTATGCAAGTACTTTTTGAGTATTCATATTGTTTACAATCACTTTTATGCCTATGCCAGATGATGTAGCTATATACTCATAACAAGATAATTTATCAAAGTGAAAGCCATTAACTCATTTCAGTATTTAATCACCAAATAAAAATTTACTAAGCAAAGCAGCAATTATAACTTAAAAATAGCATAGAAATTAAAAACAGAAATTAAAAATAAGTAAGTTACTTAATTTCAAAGAAATTGTTACATCTGGAAGTCAAGATTGAGGTTATAACTTGGTCTGAAGTTCTTAACCTTTTCATAAGAGCCCTTCAGGGCACTATTCTTACAATAATCATGAAGGATTCTCTATACTAAAAGGTATAACCCAGATCATGTATTCAGATTCAAGGGTTATAAAGGAATGGTTTGTGATAAAACAAATGTCATCTTAACACCTATATATAAATTTAAGTGCCATCATGACATATTTACTAGACATTACAAAATGTTGCACAAAAATTGAATTTTACAAGATTATATGTTACTTGAAATTGTTCCATGAAACTGTTCCATGTTCTGGACAGAAAGCAATATAACTTTGTCTTTTAAGATGTTTCTAAGTCTTTTATTTTGACACATTCTGGCACCCCAAATACTGTGAAAGCAAGACCTATGAAAACACAAGACATTATAACATTTATTGGTCTGAGGGTGAAAAATCCTGCCTGTAGAAAACACTGGTACTCCATGAAAGCAATGCTGAAAACAAGGGTTGGAGAAGGCTGACACAGAGATGGTTAATTTGCCTGATGAGGCTCAGCACAGGTCAAATAGACTTTTGTGGACTCAGTCATCATAATATCCCTGAGACAGACAGGCATCTCTCTGGCTGGCTTATATTGATCTGGGGACAGCTAATGGAGAATTTGTATTGTTCAGCATAGAACTGGATGTGATTTGTCCATCTCATGATCATGTATTGGAAATGACTAGGACGTTTTTAGTTGCAAGGTCACCGAAAACATCCAGCCAACACCAGAAAGTTCAGGGAAACCACTTTGTTTCTATATTTTATACCTTGAATAACCTGAGAATTTAGTATCCTTGTTTCATTAGTCATAAAAATATAGTCAGATTCATAGTTGTATGATCTAAATATACAGAATTGGCAATGCAGAGATCTGATAATCTTCAGTGAGTGGATGACAGCACCTGTTGGATACTAGCAATGACTCTTTACAGAAAACAATAAAAGTTGAGCTGTTGTAGCATTTTTTTTTGCAATTCAAATTTCTCTTTTCTACCTGATGTAGAAAAATTTTCTACCTAATTACCACTGTAAACTAAATTGATTTTAAATTTTTAGGCATGTGCCACAAATATTTTACACTTTCAAATGATGAGCATTTTTAATGAATTATTATAATGAATTGTTGATTATTACTACCATAAGCCAGTTTAGAACTGTTTATTGTTTATCAGTCAGAATTGCTAGTTCTTATAGCATTACATTTCTGTCTACCAATCTATGAGTTATATTAGCCCTGGGATATATATGCTGATGGCATGAACGTGTACAGCCCCTCTGCAAAATTATTTTTTTCTTCTCAGAACACTTTATTAACCTACTGAGAAAGTAAACTCTACAGTGAGAGTTGATAATGAGGGAGAAATATTTCAAGACAGATCTTTATGTTGGAGTCTTCATTTACTCAATTATATAAATGCATAATTTATGAATCATTCTTGATATCAAGAGATACATTTTACATTGCAATTTTCAAGATCTAATTGTTGACAAAATATTTTAAAATCACTTGTTTTCTTCTTCCTCCCTCTCTTCAAATTTGGTGGTTTTGGATTTAAGAATTAGGAGGTGAAAAACACTGGGTGACAGAGTCAGCTTTGCCAAATACCTTCAGCTTTGAAGGGCATCTTCACTATTGCAGATTGGAATAGAACTCAGCTCATAAGTACATAAGTGAACAGATAGGATCAAAGAAAATAAGAAGCTTATATCTTAGACAAACCAAATTAATAAAGAGATTTGATTGTGTCATATTTTCATACTACTTATTTTTCACTGCTTCCTTATTTCAATATATGTTTGCTTGGCCCCTGTGGGAGGACAGTTGTTTTTATGCTTTCTTCCACTTTCTGATTAATGGATATTGTATGGAGAACAAAAACACCAGGATAAAAACCAAAACAACACATAAATGAAGGATTTTTTGGTTAATTTCTGTGCAATAGCATATGGATTATAAAGAACAATAGCATCACAAACCATTAAGAGGGCTATCTTGGAAGAAGTGGTCAAAAAGCAGACTCACAAATTTAATATTACATAAAAAAACCACATCAAATTTAGAATTGTATTTTGGTGGAAGAAAAATAAAAAAATGAGAGAGAGAAAGAAAAATATTTCAAAGCTGTGTGCAGCAAAGTGATAATTGGTGATTATTTGTGTTTAAATTAAGGGCATAATATAAATGCTTAGTTAGATCTGATCTTAAAAGCCTAGATTCTTCTAAGTTTGAGTTCTTAAGTGACACAAATTGTTTTATATGGGAATTCTGAGAAAGGAGCTTAACTAAAGAATGGATCAGTTCATGAGTAAATAAGTTTTAACCTCTAAAAGTGAACTAGAATAGTAAATCACAGATTATTCACTTTCCACATAAAATTATTTCCGCACTAGACCTTCATACAACACATGATATGAACTCACAATATCACAATTTTTTATGGTAGTTGCCAAACCCAGAGCTCTAAAAGGACCAAATCAGAAAAATCTATATGAAATAAACAAATTGGTTTGCAAAAAGCTCTTTAAAAAATAAATCATCAGGGTAGACAATATCCCATGTTGCCATTAATTACTAATAGTTTTTTTCACTATTTTTCTCTAAATTTCTTATTTTTAATTGTTTGGTGGGCAATAAATATGAACAATTTCAACCTGCAGATTGCTTTCCATAGCTACTTAAAATTTTCTGTACATGTCTAGTCATCACCATCACATGCTATTGTTTCTACTCTTGATATATCTGACTACAAAAAGAGTAGTAGGGAATAGCAAACAACAAATAACAAATACATATGTCCATGTGTGAATGTCTTTCTTCTCATATGAGCAGGTATCTACAGAAAAAATTGTATTCTCCAGGCATCCCTACAAGAAAAATGTGTTTCTGTAAATATTTCATGTGTGAAAAAAAAAAAAAAGAAAAAAAAAAGAAAAAAAAGAAGAAAAAAGCATGTTGGAAACAGTTAAGTAAACACCCATTTAGAAAAATATTTGTAAACATTGTATTAATACATTTCTCCATATTTCTTTACATACATAGCTTTCCTTTTATGCTTTCTAAAATGCGTACAAAAGTAAAATGTAGGAACCAGGGAGCTTTTAAACTAATTTTGTATTTTTATTTGCCTTATTCTATATATGAAATAGAGTTAATAAGGGAGTTTCAATTATTTTTGTTTTCATTCATTAATATTATGTTTTTAAAACCTGTAGCAAGTACAGTACATTACATTTTCTGATTGTTATTTTATGTGATATGGAAAGTAATCAGCTATCCAATTTTTGTTGAAAATCGCAAAAAGACTGTCATATAAGATATAAGAAAGCAATTTCCTGAATTCATTGACCTTTCAATTGATATCATAACACAGCATAATCACTAGGCATTTAAATTAGCAATGTAATTCAACATAGACGGATAACTGTGAAATCTCAAGGGCTTGTTGCCTGAACAAGACCACAGCACTGTAGCTAAAAGGGTAAATGTGCTTCATGCTTAGGGATGACCTTTAAGTCCCACAGCTGCCTATCATACATCTTGTTAATCTGCCCTGTTGTTGGGTTCATCTGCTTATTTTATCCTTCTTTTTTTTTGTAGAAGTTTAGTCTTCAGTCAGGTCTGACACTTCTGCCAACAGAAGTGTGCAATACAGGTCTGTGTGCTTTATTTTGTCTTAATCTAGACTCACAGACATCTGCCTGAGGAAAATATTTGAACACTGAAAAACAGATTTACTCTTAAAAACTTTGTCTTTTAAATGAAAAATAAAATACAAGGGGAGTTTCATATTGCTTTTCCTTTGACACATATGTTTGATTATAGTTTGATTAGAATCATCTGGCATGATTTTATCTTCCTTAAGATTAAACATCCAGCCTAACTTTTATACTCAGTATAGTCATCAGAGAGGAACTGGCACTCACAACTTTTTCTGGATATTCTAGTAACTAATCCAATATGAGGTGAAAGAATGTCTGCATAAAGATCTTTCTCTATTTCTGTACTGAGGATAAAGAGTAGCAGCCTCTCTCTCTCTCTCTGACAGCAGGCAGAAGAACTCAAAGACAAGCAAGGAGAAGAATTCCAGGACAAGCTTTTAGAAGAGGTCACTGTTGAGATATGAATTCAAGGTCTACATAATTTTGTTTATTCACCATGCCTCAATTATAGCCTTTCTGGGGACATGAAAGGGTAGATGCATTATTTACTTTGCTCGAACTCACAAAATTAGAAGTTTGCAGTTTGTGAGCCTATGAAATTATATATACATGTGTTCAGAGACTGGACCCACCTAAGTAGGATCACAGTTCAACATAAGTCATGTCCCATTAACATGGGGGAGATTATTTAATGAAAAATAAAATTAAACCAAAACAGCTGACTTCGTTAACCTGTGTTTTAGTCTATGAGGTCAAATTCCATAACCATTGACTGGAATAACTCTGGAAGGAGTTGCTTGATGAAGGACTGGAAAATTTTGATTCATTGATGTCTGACAGTGGTGTTTGAAATGTGTTTGGGATTACTTGCCTTAGAGGCCAAGTACCATACCATTTAAAACCTTTGACACTGACAAGAAAGATGCTAAGGACTGGTTTCAAAAAGCAGTTGAACAAATATTCTTATCTTGTAAGTCACCTCTACTGGATGTTCACAGCTATATTATTGCTCCACTTGAATTTATACCACTATTCTTGCTTTCTACAGAGTGAATTCTGGTAATCTAAAACCTATTCACTCAGTATTACCTACTGGTTAGCTGAAGACCCCAACAAATTTGTGGTGTAATGAAGTAACATCCCTAATGAGCTGACAATATGTGATACTTGGTAGCCCAAATAGCAGTACCAAAATGTTTCTCTTCGTAGAGAAACACAAATTAATTGATAAAATTCAAGTTAGTTTTTCTTTTAACTGGGGAAAGGACTACAGTTTTCTGTACACAAATCACTCTGTTCTTTTAACCTACCTTTTTTTTCCTCTCTGACATATAAACTTTTCTAAAATAAGCAGTAATTTTCAGGGTTTATAACATTCATTATCCCCTCTGCTTATCTTGTGTAGCAGGCTTGTGCTTTTTAAAAGGACATTTTTCTTCTTGTATTGCTGTTTACTTCTCACACAGTACTTTTAAAGAGAAAATGTCACGTTGTAAAGTGTCCAGGTAACCTCCATGCAATGTTTTTTTTAACCACAACTTTATTTTACAAAAGGGCTTTTTAACAGCAAACCCAGATCAAAGCACTGCAGGGTTTGGAGACAAAACAGTTCCACAGTAAAGAAAAATCAATGATCTTTCAAATAAATCAAGATTAAATCAAATCAATCCAGTTTAACAGAGGATTTTAAAGCCAAACAGTGACTTGGCTTACCTGATAGCCAACCACAGGTACAACAGATCAGATGAATATAAAGCCAGTAGTAAATGCCCATATCCTCTCCAATGTCCTGTTATAAACAAATAAAAAGACATTGAGTTAGTTCCTAACAATGTTATTGGCAATTATTTGTTCCACGGGATGTCTTTCATTGGGGCAGAACTAAAATTAGATGCTATTTTATATAAAATGGCAGAAATTGACTTTTATCATCAATCAGCTATATCATTTCAAGTAACTGTGAAGTACTGAAAGTCAATAAACATATTGGAGATATCAATTAATTATTAGAATGTCTAAATTAAAATTCAGTAAGCTGTTTCAAAATATGCAGGTTTTAATTGCTTGCTTTTGCACAGAACACATGCTAGATAGATTTTTAGAATAGTATGTGTCATTAAACACTGAATTTATTTATCAGTCCTAGTGGGGTGAGAGGTTTATAGCACATAGTCAGCAGTAGAAGGAAAAATATTTGACTTGAACTTATACATTTGTTCTTATACTGTAAGTGATTTTGGCATTTATAAACTGGTTCTTGCTCTGGGCTTGCTAAATCTCAGCTAAATGCCAAGCGAGTCATCAGCCATCCATTTACCTTTCATCCAAGTGCTCTGCCCAGTGTAGAACCTGACACATTAGAAATTGTGCTGATATTCTGCATACATGTACAGTCTCAGTTTATTGTTTCAGTTGCCAGTTAAGCCTGGCTAGTTTTGCATAAAATAGCACATCTGACTTACCAATTCAGTCATAAAATATAAAGTGATAATCATAGCTGAAAAATGAAGTTTCTTTCTAAGCAATCTCCAACATTATTAGCAGGTAGCTAGCTAATAGCAACAAAATATAAAGATCGAACTCTTTGATAGCAGTTCATACTTTATGATCCATCTTGGAGGAGTCTAATATTTTAAATAATCTTATTCAGGATTTACGTCACAAGAAGGAAAAGAAGCAATATGGCCACATTTCACTACTAAATATTATTCAAATGTAACCAGCAAATTCACCAGACTTCCTAAAAACTGTCAAACAATAAAAAATATCTGAATATCTTTAGTTACACAAAAATGTAGCACCAAATGTGGGATACACCTCATTTAGCTGTATTAACATAAAGCTGAGGCATCAAACTTTGAGCTAGATAGACATTCACTATATGCTCAGTAACTTCCTATAGCAAGGAAGAGCTATTAGATACTTGATTTTAGCATGTCAGAATGTGGGTAAGAAGAGTCCCACTCCTCATTGTGCAATGTTAAAAAGATAAATATTTTTTTATCTGCTACTGATATTAATATATTTAGGAAGAATTTACATCTAACTCACTGGAAGGCAACACCTCCAGTCACATCTCAAAGTTTTGCTTTAGAGTCTCCTTTGTGTTTTATGGGCCTAAAAACATGCAAGTATTTTGTGACATGGACCTTTTCATTTTTCCCAGCTGGATGCTGATTTCTATAAAACAAATTATAAAGACAATTTTCAATTAATTTCTTTTCATTCATCTGTATGAATTAAAAGAAATTAATTGAAATTACTTCATCTTGTTAGTATCTTAACAAAAGTTGAACAGAGACATTTTGATTGTGTATCAGACAGGATGGGTCTTACTTTCATATTTTTGCAGGTAGTTTAATATTTTGAATTTTCACAAATCCTTGTATGTTCTTATTGACTCTTACACTGCCTTTACAATGATTTGCTATGTAAGTAGTGGTAATTTCAGGAGGACAAAAGTCCTAAACTTCTTGCAGAAAATACAGCATATTTGTCCCAAACTTTTTACTATCTGGTGGTTTTTTCAGTTCAATTTTCCAATGCAGATCATCTTCACAACAGCTGCACTAATAGTCAATACTCCGTGCCAGGTCCTATTTTCTGATCCATAGAACACATTAAATCACTTTTACTTGTTAGTTTGCCAATTAGCTTTTTCCACTGGATGAGTTTTCTTCATCAATTAAAATTATCGGTGATCATCTAAAGTAATTTCCCTAGTTCATTGCCACTATTTCTGTGCCACTATTAAAGCTAGTACATTATGCCTTTACCAGCTGCCTTTTACCTGTCTACTGATCTAAACAGACTGATGCTGATATTTAAATTACAGTGATGGATCTCAGACGTGCTCAGTAAGAAATTGGGATCTACTCAGAATTTACCTTTTTTGTTTCCTTTATTTGGATACACAGTATCATAGAATGGGTTGGGTTGGAAAGGATTTCAAAGATCATCTAGTTCCAAACCCCCTGCCATGGACAGGGACACTTTTCACTAGACCAGGTTTCTCAGACCCCCAGACAACCTGCTTTTGAACTCTTAGAGGAATGTGAATGGAGTTTCATCCACAGCTTTTCTGGGCAACCTCTTCCTTTGCCTCACCACCCTCACAGTACAGATTTTTTTCATGTGCCTTAACAAAATTGCTAGGAGGATCACCTCCATGATCCCTTTTCAGGGAAACTTGTGGATACAGAGAAAGAACTAGAATACATTCTAGTATAGAGGGGTGGAAAAACAAGTGCACAACAGAGCGCATTTGCTCAACACTACAGAGAACAATTCCGGATCAAAACTAAATCATTTTATCCAAACCTTCTAAAGAAGTTAGAGGCATTTTTTTTCTTCCCTTGCCTAGGCTTCAAACCTGCTTTAAAAAAGAGAAAACTGCCATCGGCCAGGCACCCTTTTCTAATATTATTCTTTATAATAAACTTTCTAGTCGTTTACAGAAACATTGAGAGGTGGGGGGTGAAGATGGTGATTTTTTCAATTGACCATTTCATTAATCCACACCTGAATTTGCTAATATTGCTTGCAAAGTGTATGTGAATGATTTGAAAGTAATTTCTTTGATATAAACCCAAAAATATTCCCAGTCCTAGCTTGTCTTTTCATTAGGAAAACATTAGTTTTAGAAGTATTACTAGAAGTTAACACTCATCAATAATCTGGATAAATTTAAAATGTGTATACAGTCATCTATGAAAAATTTTATAATAAAAATCTTAAATGAAGTATTTTAGCTTGTTATGCAAAGATGAAAGTTTCACTTTCTTCCTTTCTCCCTCTTTTAATTTTTTGCTATTCAATGGCACAGGAAACATGCAGCAAAAATCAAGGCATTTCCCACCTTTTCCAATGAGTGCTGCTACTTTGCTCTTTTCCTTCTACAACATTCCAAATTTTCTAAAGGTAAAACAGCAATATGAAAATATACAAAATAGTGTTATGGGTAATAAACATAATTTGCGCCATTCCTGGTATGGAATATATAATGTTAAATACTTGTTAGATTATACCTTGTTTGTACTAGCCTCCTGCCCCTTCTCCCCTCCGAGACCGGTGTATGTTGGAAACTAATTTACAAGTAAGAAGATAGGCTCGCCAGGAGATGGACCATGTCTGGAAAGCTGCGGGAGACCCCCAGGCGCTGATCATCGCATGAACGACCTGAGATGGATATCTTAGAAATCCCCGGACAGATACATGTGAATAGTGTTCCCGAATTCCCGTAAATTTCATCAAGGGATTCAACAAACTCCAGACACTGATTTGTTCTCCCTCATCACCAAAAAAGAAAATCTTATTAACATATGGACTCTGAATAGAAGAAAGGACTGATTGCTGAAATCTTGGCCTCAGGCGGAATTGTCCCTATAAAAACTGCTTGTACCAGAATGGAGGTGTGTGGGCATGGAGGAAAACCTCTGCTGAGGCTGACTCCTTGTTGCACACCCAGGGCCGACCCCGGGCTCGGCTCTGTTCTTTCCTTGTGGCTGGCTAGATAAAATTTGATTGCAAAATAAATAATTTATTTTTCATATTAATTTGGCTGGACAAATTTTCATTTATAACAATAGCATTAATCTGAAAAACACTTTTCCATTTTACATATTGTTAAAAGCGCAACCAAGACTTTAGACTATCAAAAAACCTTAGCATATTTGAAACCTTGTAAAATGTCATTTTTTCCTCATTTAACTGAAAAAAAAATATTAATTTTTAAAGCACTGTAGCCCCCAAACTTCTATTACAGAAAAGAAATGGGGATGCTAAACTTTCTACATATTTGTAGGTCTAACTGTAGTGACACATCATCACATTCTCAGATCTGGAAATTGATTTAGTTGATTTAGGCAGCAGTTGCAATAAAAGATCCTGTAATATGACAGCAAAGATCTCCAGAAAGAGAGTTTTCTTTATCAGTGTCAAAGTAGATTGGCTACTTGTGATCATATACATACATACATATATATATATGAAATTAATATATATAAAATAATACATATGTAAGTCAGAATTCTATAAATTTCTGGTTCAGCAAGACATTTCTCTGCATCCTTCCTACCACAGAGGCACAGGGGGTTGGGGACTAGATGTTGTGGTCAGTTCATCGCATATCTCTGCCATGTCTCTTCCACAGGAGACAGTTCTTTTTGAATTTTTCGAATGTGAGTCATTCTCATGGGCTGCAGTTTTTTGTAAACTGTTCTGGTGTGGGTCCCTTCCATGGTGTGTTGTCCTTCAGGAACAAACTGCTTCAGTGTGGATCCTCTGTAGGGATGAGTCCTTCCAGCAAAACTGCTCCAATATAGGCTCCTCTCTCCACAGAGCACAGATCCTGCCAGCAGCCTGCTCCATGGGGTCCTAGTCTCCACTGGGTGTATCCACCTGTTCCAGTGTGGAGCCTTTCATGAGCTGGAGGGGGACAGTCTGCCTCTCCATGGTCTTCACCATGAGCTGGGCAATCTCTGCTCTGGTGCCTGGAGCACATCCTTCCCCCGCTCCTTCACTGACCTTGGTGTCAGGACAGTTTCTCTCACATACTCTCACTCCTCACCTTTGACTGGAGCTGTGAACAAGATTTTCTTCCCCTTCTTATCTGTGTTATCACAGAAGTGCTACTGCTATGGCTGATTGGCTCAGTTTTGGCCAGTAATTCTATTGGTCATAGAGAAAGCTTCTGGAATATTCTAAAAGAAGTCACACCTGTAAGTCCCACTGCTATCAAACCCATATCAAACTCATAATACATCACATTACTTCAGAGCAGAATAATTGTCTTCCATTTTTCGGAACAGAAAAATAAACAGACAGATAATTAAATGCCCTTATTTTTTGTTGCAACTGAGCACCAAAAATATAATATGATGCCACTGAAAGCCTTGAATGTGAGTTCTTAGATTGTTACACAGACCCTGCACCTCACTAAAAAGGCTTTATAAACACTAAGTCACTCAAAAGCATAGGCCTAAAAAGTTATGTGTCTGATGAGTAGTGAAATACATTCAAACACTGAATTATGTCCTTCCTTTCTACTTATATTGAATGAGATCTGAATTTCACAGCAGTCAACCTGGTAATAAAATTGTAATAAAATATAAAAATGGTTTTGTCAGATCCCTCTCACATCAACTTCCACAGCTCAGCAAAGGATACATTTTTATTCATGTCAGACAAGGATCTAAAATTTAAAATTCTTTCAGGAGCTTAGGGACTTAAGTGATGATTTTAGACATGAGCAAATGATCACTGTTTCTCTTATAGTTCAGGAGATACTCTAATACCATATTTTTATGCCATGGTTTTTGTCATATCCACATGCCATATTCTTAACATTAGTTTAGTAAAGTGGTTTGTGACTTCATTTTCATTTTAGGCTGAATTATTAGTTCTTCATAAAATCATAGAATACTTTTGGTTGGAAGGAAACACTAAATGTCAGCTAGTTCAACTTCCCTTGCAATAGTCTGGGACATCTTCAACTAGATCAAGTTTTTCAAAACCTGCCCAATCTGACCTTGATTGTTTCCACATTTTTAGTCATTAATATCTTACATCCTGTGTTTCCCTGCAATTCCCTCATCCATAGGTTGAATGTAATGTAGACAATATCAAAGAAAGTAATAATGTCTTTTTTATTGATCAGCTTAATTTTTCAGCACATAAATAGGATTAATCTTTTCCAGGATGATAAAAATTAGCTCAAGATTTTCAGTAATTGCAAAGAGGAAATAAAAGTGAGAGCTGAAACATTTTAACACCATGACAAACTTTATTGCATATATTTAAGATAGTCTAAGAATACTTCAATTTATTAGGTTGTCATATCATGTTGCACATTCCCAAAATGTAAGTATCAGCAGCTGCCTGTTTCGTTTCTCTGTAAAAATTCTGTATTTGACTAGTTCATGATGTAGACCATTCAGTCTTCATATATTTTTAGAATGGAAGCTGGTTTAGAGATCGCGTCTTAGAATATATTGCGAAGCTACTCTGGGAATGGAGACTCTGGTCCTAATATCACACATCAATTTAAAAATGACATATACTTTCATGACTCCCAGTCTAAGGCAAATTTTGACTATTCTTAACATTTTGCATCCATCTGTCCTAGAGACTTTAAAAAACATAAATATGAAAAATACTTTTGACAAGAAATAACATCAAGGCACAAAAAAAAAGGAATACTAATATACTAATTAATGGGCTAAATCCAGATGTCCAAATCCTATCCTAGGGAAGAAACCTCATCTGTTAAAAAAAAAAAAAAAAAAAAAAAAAAAAAGTTAAGCATCTCTTAGCACTGAATAAAAAGAAGCAGATATGCTGAACAATTTTAATGCCTGTTTTACAATGAAATTAATCATGTCCTAATCTCCATTGACTATATCAACCAGATTTTATTGACTATGAAGAATGACCTGCATAAAAAGCTCGGATAGACACATCTAAACTCTGTACTTAGTGAGGCAAATCCCACCTAAACATTTGGAAATTGTGCAAGACATTAAACTTTTAGCTTCATTCCTTTTTTCTAAGAAAAATTAATGAAATTAATTTGAAAACTTCTCTTGTTGTTTTTTTTTTTTTTTGAAAACTTTATATCTTTGTATCTTCTAGTGGCTTTTGCTGTATTTCTGTTTGAAGGTGATTGGCTGGGGGGTTTTGGTTTTTCTTCATTTTTACCAGGAAATTAACAACCTAAGAAAACTTAGAGGAAAAGAGGATAGTATAGCAAGACAATTTTTGATCTTTCAGTAGTGAGTTGACATATTTTTCACTTAAGCCACTTATAAAATTAATTTATCTTGCCAGATAGCTATAACAAATAATTTTATGATTACTGCTACTTGCTCCTCTTTCTATGTGCTTCATTCCTCTTATATATTTCCATATATGCAAATATCAGCCTATAATTTCTCTCTGCACCATGAAACTAATATCCTGTGATAGAATGCTAATTTAATTGAACTTACTTTGAAGCGGATGTTGAGCTGTCATTTCAAACAAAGTTTCAATAAATCTTGTCTAAATACTGTGTAGTTTCTTAAAGAATAGTCTTTGCAAGCTCAAAAACCTCTTCTTTTTTGATAAGTTTAGACATCATGAAAGAACTCTTTGTTACAAACTCTTATTCAAATGAAAGTTGTCATGCTTTAGTTCAGTGTTTCCAAGGATATGAGAGTTATAAAGAGTCAATATCCATCTGGTACTGAGATTGATGACTAAATAAAAAGCTTATATTTCAGAACTAATTATTGTACAAGTTATTTGCAATTAGGCCTCTACAAAACACTAATTAAAAAACCACAAACAAAGAAATTCCCACAAATTGGACTCCCATTATGTGTGCTGACAGATGCATTACTTATATACTGAAATTCCCATTTCTGACAATTAGACCCAAAAACTCCCTAGGAAGATTTTGCATCATGCTGCCCCATAATGGTTGAGACCCCCTGTCCTGGTAGAGTTTTCTAGGACCAATTGTCTAGCTTTATCTTTAAAGTACATCTGACTGACAGCACCATCTATTCATGAGTCTTGGAAAGGTCAACAAGATGCATTTGGAACACATATTTGCAACTGAACTTCTGCTTGAAAGGTGAATTAAAATAATGGAACTGTAAATAAGGGGATGCAACAGAATATAAATGAGAAAGAAACTCTGAAAGACTTATGACAAGGTTCTTTAGTAGGACAGGAAAATTACTTGTATCTATGGCAATTATAAAGAAAATAATTTTAATTTTTTTTTATTAAATCAAGCCTCTCAAACATGGTGTTTATCTTTCCAACTTTTCTGGCATAGCAACCGTGAAATGTCTGTCCTGTACAACTCCTATAATTACAAAATTTTTGATATTCAGTGTTCTTGCCTAAAATAGAAAAAATTGTAAGTATAAGCGACTGTTTCTTTCCCAAAGAATAAGAAAGACATTTTCAAAATACACAGACTTCATAACTGAAAGACTATCATGCTGAAGTTGAAAGTTTCCACAATAAAGAACAATAATTTGCACAGCAATCAAAGGAGAGAACGATCTGAAATACTGGTAGATTGCAGATATATCCAGGATAAACAGCCAACTTTGATCCTCTAGCAACTGGATGAGAAGAAAATAAAATTAACAAATTTGTGGGGTTGTTTTTGTCTGTGACCAAAGAAACACTGTAGCAATGAGTTGGAAGTAGACTCCCAAGAAAGATGGAGTAAATAGGAGAAAATAAAAAATAAACCCAGAAATGTGCATTAACATCACTATCATATAGAGGCTAATGTGTTCTAGGCTCCAAAATTGCAGTAATGCAAAAAGACAACTTTCAGACTCACTGGCACAGAATCCTGAAGGTGATCAGATGAAGGTGATCACAGAATCAAGACAAGGTGAACAGGATTTCTGATAACTCCTATGAAGACAGAATAGCAAGCTGTTTATCCTCAATTAATCTAAAATATGAATCAGCCCTTAAATCTGTGATCAAAGGGGGTATGTGAACCAAAGTTATTAGTGGTATAGTTGAACCAAGTACAAGCAAATCTAAATATATCCCCCAGGAGTTTACTGAAAAAAATACAGAAGATAAACTAATAGTTTCCAGCTCTAAATATTCTAAAACCCCACAAAGTCTTTATTACATGTGGAAAAGATTTATCATGTGAGCATTAAAATGTTGATGCCTTGACTGGTCATTTTCACTGATCATTATTTAATTTTCACTGATTATTATTGACTGAAAAAACAAATTAATACTTGAGTTCTAGAAATAATATATTATGTTATGTTGTATTACATTTTCTGTATTTATTTTATCATATTATTTGACACAATTACGTCTTTGGATGTGTGGATCTTTTACATTATCTGCACTAACATATATATACAAAAGATTTTGCTCTTGTCTGTTGCAAACTATTCTTGAAATACCAAATATTTCTATTATTTCAATGCTTCAACCACCAAAGCCTAACAAAGTTGAATTTAATTATTTTTCTATATTCATCTTAAATTAAGAAGAATATATTAAATTAAATTAAATTAAATTCTACTCAAGTTAAACTTGAGGGGAGCACAGTTAATGCTTCAAGTTAATGCTTCAAGTTAATGCTTCAGGGGAGCACATATTTAGATTACTTTAAGTCCAGATGGAATCTGGATTTCATATATTCATATATTTCTCATTAGCACACTTAATATTGACACTACCTTACACTAACATAAGGAGATAAACTTTTCTAGAATACAGCTGATAGCAGATCAGAAGGTTTCAGCTGTTTCTAAACAGCATTGAATACACATCTTGCATCCTATGGACCCAGTGCCTTCACTTTTCATACAATTACTCTCTTGTCAGCTCTGTCCTTACCGATAATTCCAGTTCATTCTAATTGCAACTTCCACTAAAATGAAAACCACCAGCTGCTTCCTTCCCCCTACTCCCTCTGGTGAGACAGACATAAGGCAGAGGTAAGAACAATATATGCAAACAGCGGAGAAATAAGAAAACAAACGGTAACAGCATCATAATTAATAGCAAAAATCTGCAAAACTCGGGTGATTTCCATGCAAAGATGCTCACCGACCAACCTGGTACCTTGTGACACTGAAGATAATGACAAAATGGCATCAGACCCTTTGTGTGCCACTTTTCCCTTCCTGAACATAATCCACACCCCCTCCTCCTCAGAAGTGAGAATCCCTCATTTCACCCCATGGCCACTATGCAATCTAGAATTTCATATCTAGAATTGCAATCTAGAATTGCCCACACTAGGCTCTGACTCCTCACAGGTGCTGTGAAAAAATGAACTCTGTCCCACTGAGAACCAGGAAACACCCTCACAGTAAAAAACTGTTTGTTGATGTTCAGAGGGAGCCTCCTGTGCTTCATTTTGTGATACAATATAAAAATAGTAGATCAGCGAGAAAGTAGAATTTGGACAATATGTACTTTTGTAGGGAAACAAAGTTGCAGGATATACACATGTGGTTCATTTACCAAAGGATTTCTGAGTAACCTTGTGAATGACAACGCAGTCCACTGAAAAATTATAGCAGCTCTCCATCTGTTTAACTTAGGATATGATAAATGGCATACTGTTTGGATTTCTCTGCAACTAGAAGAGATGAGGTTCAAAATCAAGCTGGATATCTGTCTGCACTTTCAGTAATTTCACAGTAGTGTTATCAGAGACTATTCTGTCTAGACTAATTGAAGGAAAGTTCACTGCTGTTGGAAAAAGGTGTCTGTGAAATAATGTTTAATTTCAACCAAGAAGACAAATTGCTATGTGTCTTACACTTAAAATAATTACAGCAACCCCTCTAGAGAAAGGAGGCAATATATGGAAATAATCAGTTAATTGTGATATGTGATCTGTTATCCTGCGAAGCTTAATATAACAGGAACTATATGAAAGCTATTTAAGAACTGTGATGCCATTCCTCACCAGCTCCAGGATTACATAGCAAAATAAAGTCATAGCTCACTGAAAACAAACATTTTTAGTCTTGGGAATGGCAGAGTTCTACAGATTACTTTTTTTCATAACATTATATCAATATGGAAAAATCATTATTATATTTTATGAAAGCCTAGAACATACAGTCTACTCACATCTTTAATGAGTTAACATCAATTCGGGTATCAACAATCTGAAAACATGATACCTTCAAAGAAAGTATATTGAAGAGAAGTATTGATTCGCCACCTATTGCAATAAGGATATATTGAATATCCTAGGCTATTTCTAAACCAGAATTATATGAGGCTTTTTACATTTAGAAGTAAAACCATTTTGAAGTATTTAAAGAAATCTCTTTCCACCTTTATTAAAACCTTTGCTTAGAAGTGTCAATACCTATTTTCATACAATGGCTGGACTTTAACCCATCAACAACCAGCAGTTTGAATAACCTTTACAATCACCATCTAAAATTGATTTTATGTTAGGTATCTCTTCATTGTAAGCAGATAGCTTCCAAAGCTTTCACTCTCCATAGTTAGATGAGGATATTCATGGGTATCAAGGCAAAAGAATGCGTGATTTCTCAATGTCATTTTCAGATTTATTTCAAAACATCTGAAATGCTAATAGGAAGGGATTTTCACAGGAATATACCTCATCTTGAAATGACTGGTTCCAAGTACTAAACAAATATACAAAGAAGCACAAAGTAATACAGTCCTATTATTTGTCTCCATTCTTCATATTTCTGTGAACTTTATATAAAGAAGAACAAGATAACTCTAGCTGTCTGATCCTTGATCTTGGTTGCAACAGAGCCCAAGAACTGAAGAAAGATTTTCTGCCGGAGCTAACAGTTATGACATACAGAAAGTACAATATTTCAAGAAAATTCTAATCTGCTCAATCAGGGCAGGTCATACGGCATTGCTAAAGCTGCTGGAAGGAACAGTAACACAAAAGATGTTTCACAGTCTCAAAATCAGGTGACTTCGTTACTTAAACTTGGCCAAGAAATAACAAAAACTTACTGCCAAATACAGCAGCAATCATGGGTTCACATCTGGGTCTTATTCAGATATGAATTAGACCTGTGTAAATTAAAATAACTTGATCAAGATAATTACATTTAGAGCAATTTAAAAACAATGTAAAGTTAGAATGAGGCCAATCACTTAAAAAATAGTAGAATATATTTAGAAGGAGGATATCTTGTATAGATTTTTTTTCTATTCCTCTCGACTATTTTCCTAAATCCCAAAGATATTTTTGTGTAATTTTTTATTAAATTCCAAGTCATGCTAGAGTATAGATTAAATTAATTTTTTTTCAAGCTCTGCAATTCTAAACCAGCTGGGAGACAACATATGCTTGATTGCTCCTTTGAAACAAATTTTAGTATTTCATGGTTCAAAATTATATAAATATTAATTTCAACCTATATGAGACATGCTAGAGGTCAGGTAAAGACAAATGCACAAGCTAACAATAAACAGATTACTTCATTTCATCTGAAAATGTGTGCTTATATTACACTTATGCTTTAACCATCATAATACCCATTCAAAAAACAAGTAACAAGTGCAGGCAAGTTTGCACCATTTCCCAGCTCGATATAGCCAATATAGTCATGGCAGCTTCTAAAACCTGGGAGAAATGATTCAGTGGTCCATATTTCAAATTATATTTGCTCTTTGGTAAAGAGTTATTTTGTATAATTAGATTAGATTATGACAAGATTGACTAGGCTCTCTGGTAACTGGAGAGCCTACTAAAAACTCTACATACCTTCAGAGAGTGCATCAGCCATCCTTGTAGTTATCCACTAATGTTGTTTTGTCCTTTCAAGTGATTAGTCTTTCAAGAGGTGCACACAGACTATATTCCAATGCAAAAAAAAATGTATTTCTTATCTTTCACTCCTTAGCTTAACTCTCTAAACCAGTTAAATAATCAATTACTTTATTATTGAAGTGGAACTACAGTAACAGTTGCAGTACAGTTAACTCCGAATTGTAGTAAGATACCTTACAAAGGCTATGTCTCATCCCTCAGGGTGGGGATTACAAAGGCAGGGATACCTTTTGTGCCTAACGCTCCAGAAATTATTCTGGCCATTGTTTAGTATTTCAGAAATAGAGAAAGAGTTTTTAAAAGCATACCATTTTCTTTTAAAAATATATGGTTAGTACCTAGCTCTAGGAAGACCAATTCTGTTTTTCTAATATGAATTAAAAAGCAGCCATGTGGCTTCCATTCAAGCTTTACCAATTGATTTTTATCTTGTCTGAGGTTAAATTGCTTGCTATAATTAATGCTACCCCCAGGTAGCTGTAACTTTTACAAATAATATTCAGCATGTGATAATAGGTCTCACTGGCCATGACAGCAGCATGGGGTCACATTAATACAGAATAAATGGTCTTGAAAAAAAAATCAGTATTAAATTTATCTTTTCAGCTCTTTTCTCTTACAAATAGCCCCATAGTAGAAATAGGAGAAAAAAAAACTTTATCTTACAAATAACCCCAAAGTAGAAATAGGAGAAAAAAAGAAACCCTATCAAATCCAAATAAAGTTTGTCATCTCCCAAATGTCTTGAATTGCCAAAGTGCTATTCATACATATTCTTATCTTTATTTGAATGGATCAGGTTTCATCTTTCAAATGCTGTAAATCCATAATAAGGTTTTTGAATGCAGTATTCAAAGTGCTTCCTGGAGTACACCATATTAAAATGGTTGTTCATACAGCCAAAGTACTTCTTCCACTGTCTTCTTGGTTTCAATTGCATGTCAGTATTCTATACAATCCATCTCATCTCATCTCATCTCATCTCATCTCATCTCATCTCATCTCATCTCAGGCACAACAATACAAGATTAATAATATTAACTTTTAATTTGTTCTTTTTACTTTATCTGAAAATACAAAGCTGGGTAAAGAATCTTGTTTTCTTCCCAGTTACAATGTAAACTGAAGAGCTAGTGAATGTATAGACAGAGTTTCTGAGTAGTTGTAGAGGTTTTCCCAGGCCAAAAAGAAGAACATGATACATACCCAGTATATCTAACATCTCTCAAGTACACAGATGATGTCTATGAGTCACTATTGAAAGCTGTCATTTAAACCTCTCAAATTTTACTCCAGAGACAGCTAGCTCTCTCAGAACACAGAGAACCCAGGAGTAAGAGAGCATGAGTGTAATTTGTACAGTCAATGGAGCAATGCCCTGGAGAAAAACTAGGGAAGAAACTGACCATATGAACATGCTAATTTTTTAATACTTTGTCATCATGCCATATCACTAACTTGGAATTTAGAACAATGTTTAAGATACTAATATAAGCAAAGTTAGTGACCAAATTAGAATGAGAAATCTGATGGGTCTCATGAAATTTCAGTTACTTTGGCTAATTGATGAGAAAATTTGTAACTCTTCTGAAGGCTGAATGGCTGTACAATCATCTCTCCCAGGAACTGAAAAAATTCCCATGTCTCCTCAAAGTGCGAGATGCAGGTAACATCTTTGTTTTCTCTAACAGAAATACACAGAACTTTGAATTTTTTCTAGATATAAGTGTGAATATAACATAGTATTCATAAATATTTCTACTGCTGGAGCGTGAAAGAGAAAATCCATAATACTTGAAAAATTCAGATACAAGATATCTATGACAAAACCACCTACACAGCATAAACTAGATCAAGTTAAGATCTCATATCTCATTTCCAGCCTTCAATACATCTACATAACTTCATTTCCCACATAAGAGTTTTATCTCCATTATGTTCTCAAGGGTGTTGAAAGAACAACTTCTTAATCTAACCTAGTACTCCTAAATCACTTATTTCAAAATTAGCAGCAGCACTGCTTATTAAATAGTTATGTTCTACTGTGTAAGTAGGATTTTGCACTGTTGATAGTCACTGTACAGCCACAAAAAGTGGGACATTTAAGCATAGCAGCCACGTAGGCATCATTTCAACAATGACTCATGCCACTGCTCTGGTGTTCTGACCTCACTGTGCCTCCCTAGATCAAGTTTGGCATTATGACACTGATATCTTAAACGATAACAGCCCTCTTGAGACCAGTTGAGGCAGCTTGAGATTATCTCAGAATATTAAACATCCACATTTTGAATAGCTTCTGATTCATGAGGACAATACTTCCAACAGTCAAGCATTCTCCTCCAAATGGAGCTCTGAGTTTCAGAGGTGGTTAACAAGTGAAAAAGGAGCATAGAACCCAGAAAGCTTGAAACTGCTTTGTGTGACACTTGGCCTAGTTAATGTTAGTGAATATGTTATGGGTCAATAGAGCAGTCACTCAAAAATTCACAATGATCTGATTTTGTATTCTTCCCATTAGGATAGGACTGCTTTCTTAGCTTATTCTTAAAAAAGAAAAAAGAAAAAAAAAAAGAAAAAGGTGTCAAGAAAAAGGGGACACTTAGTATCTTATTTATTGCATTGGTAGAGACGGAAAATAGCTGTTTTTCCAGCTTTGTCTTACACAGTGTGAGTCCTTAACCCAAATGAAAGCTGCAGTATAATTGCCCAAGTACTAATAATGAACACATTACAATTAAAATACAGAAGTTAAAGCTGAATAAAACCAAGAAATCTGACTGTGGTTCGGACAAATAAAAAGCTACAGAGTAAAGAGGAGAAGATTGAAAATATTTTGTCTCAGAACCAGATATTCAACTATTTTCAATGTTATGCTAAATAATAGAAAAATTCTTCAGTACTCTGCTGTGGAATAGTGTTAGTTCATGGTCTTTAGACATGCCAGGAGGTTATTACAGCCCCTTTCCCATGTTAGCTCTCTAAAACTTATCTTATCACAGTAATAAACTAAAGCTCAGTTTTAAGTGCTCCTCTGGGAATGAATGCCTGAAAGTATTATTGTGGGTTTTGAAGGCAATGACCTCTTGGCCATCTATTTGAATCTAATTTGGCTAAGTAATAGCAATAAACTGTTACCATCCAATGAATATTTAATGGAATAAATAAAATAAAATGTGTATTATTATTTTTGATTAATGGTTTGCATCTGATTCTCCTTGATTCTTGAAGAAATTTATATTTCTATATTGTCATTTATATGCAAATACATTTTAAAGATAGATCTATTACTTTCTAAATCAGGCTATTTTAGAAGAAATTAAGGCAAAGAGAGTGTGATACACCAAAGGGAGATATGTATCTTATTTTCTTTATACACCTGTGTTTTATAAACAAGTTCTGGATGCTCTACAACTGAGTATTAAAGGTGTAATGAACTCTTGCCTCTCCTCAAAGTCTATGAAATAGCTGATAGGTTATAGAAAAAAGCCTTGTGACAGAACAAGAGAAAAAAAAAAAAGACAACTCCTTATTCTCTTTTCACACCTCTTCATCCAGCTGAAAAATAATCTTAAATTAAACCATTGAATATGCTTAGTATGTAAGCCATAAATAATTGAGGGTCCAGTCTTGAAGAGGCTGTTTTTTTGAGGATCAAATATTCCAGGTATTATATCAGTGTCCTTTCTAAACCATACAATTAAAAAGCATAGATGAGTAACTAGACAAGCAGTTAATCCATCTATTTATGGCTTTGACTGGGACAGTTAACAGACATCCTCAAAGAAACACAGTAATTATTGACCTGACTCTTCTCAGTATGAAATTTCAATAACACTGACTGAGGTGATGAATAAAATCACCTGTCTATAAGGTTTAAAGCTATACTTCTGGAACCTGGCTGGTGTTCAAAAAAATGTCTGTGTCACAAAACAAAGCCAGTAAATGTGGTTCTCAGAAATCTGAATAGATCAATGGTTTTGAGATATTTCAAATTATCGCTATCTAGCCCCATTTAGTAGTTTATTTAAATAAACAAGAGTTTATTTAAAATAAACAAGGATTTTCTTATATTGGCCACAGTGCTGCTGTACTCAGCCTTATTAACTCTCCTGTTTAAATTATAACACACAAAGAATGTTCATAATTAAGCAGCAATTTCATCTTAGCTACTGTCATTGTGTGCAATTTTATTCTGCACAGAAATGTGTGTTAGAGTAAGACACCTTTCATGCTGAATCAATATGTTTATTTTGAGAGGCTGTTCTCCATATGATAACAGTTGCTTGTTTCAGAGATCAGAAATTAAATATATGTCTGTTTCTACTACCTGGGAAATCACCTACTACAGAAAAAGTGCTTGTAAAAAGAAAATGTTTATTTTGAAAAAAGGCAACTATAGGACAACAACTAAAAAACGTATTTTTTTTGAAATTCTGTTATTGTCTGGTAGGATATAATATTCCCATATACTAATATATTCTATTTTCTTCAAATGAGGAAAATATTAGCTACACATTTGATACAACAAACTGGGAATTCAGTTTGGCTATTTCTTTTGAGGAAATACCATTAAATACTTCCACTGAAGAGCTTTTCTGGCAAGAATTTCCAGCTAAGAGGTCTTTGAAATAGATTTTTTGTTTTTCTTAATCAAATATACAACCCATATATATTGAAAGCAAACGTTTTGACTTTTTAATGTACAAAACAGAAGGCTATTTTCTGTCATTTGACATTTATAGATAGTTCCTGTAACTACAATAATCATGCCATGGAATTTAAAAAATAAAAAAAAAAAAACATGAATTCTTCCCTTTCACTTTTCAGTGATTTTTCAATTTCTTATACAACCAAGAAAAAAAAAGAAATTTCAAAAAGCCCTCAAAACCCAGCAGAGCTTTAGTATCTTTTCTTTAAAAATGTCAAAGAATTATATTTTTTTATTTTAGAGACAGGAATGAAAACCAAGTTGACAGATATTGCCACTATAACATGTCTTCTATAGTCATCTCAAGTGAATGCTTGATCATTCACACTTTTATAGTTCTAACATATCTCAACATATGGTAAGATATTGTGACACACTTGCATGACTCATAAGTCAGGGTTCTGACATGTAAAACAGGAATCAAAGATCACAATTCTCTTCAAGAACCACAGGGTACAAGGTAAGATGTTTTTTAAAATTTATTTCATTTTCCTAGGCAATTTGATTCTAACAAAGTTATTTACAAACTGCCATTTAGTTTACCATTGCAGCCTTTGTTATAACAAAAACTCTGACAAGTCTCAGTATTTCTTATTTTTTCTCAGGCAGAAGAAGACGCTTCATCACTTATAACCTGCATGCAGCTAACTTCTTATTTCAATGCAGCTGCTTAAAGACAAATATAAGATTATTTTACTAAGCTTTCTTAAATATCCTAGGTCTCCTGGTTTCACAGGAAGAAATTTAGAGTCATGAGTTTTGTAACTCAAGACTGAATCCTAAATATCTTTAAAGATATAGATACTTTATACCTCATAATTGCATTTATTTAGCCTTGAAAATGGTGAATTTTTCTTTACAAATCACAAGAAGCTAAGTTTTTCAGCAGAATGCTTTACTTAGTGTATGAGTTTTGGCTGTTGGGACCCAATATGAGTCTCAGCAGAAAGGAAAATATAATCCAGCTATATAAACCAGTTACGGTTTCTCACAACAATATTTTAAGGTATGCAATATTAACTAGTAACCAATGACATTAAAATGTTTTAAATACTTTCTTTTACAAGACACATAGTTTAAAAATACTGAATGCTGTATCATCATTATTAAGGATCTGACTGATACTTTCTTGTCAAAAAAGACAATAAAAGTGTTTGACTTCCAGGTGGGCAAGTTTTGGACTGCTTAGGAGACTGGTTGAGAGAGTCCCTTGGAAAGAAATGCTGAAGAGCAAAGTAGCCTGGGAAGGTTGGACAATCGTCAAGAAGGAAATATTAAAGGGACCAGAGTAGGCCATCACCTTGTGCCAAAAGATGAGCCAATGGAGAAGACCAACCTGGCTGGAACTCAGGGGGAAAAAAGGTACATTTATGACCTTCAGAAGAAGAGGCAGGCAGCTCAGGATGATTACAAGGATATTATGAGGATATGCAGGGAGAAAATTGAAAGGGCCAAAGCTCAAAGAAGAATTAATCTGGCAACGTCTATAAAAGACTGTAAAAATTTTTCTACAAATAGATTAGTAGCAAAAGGAGGGCAAAGAAGAATCTCCATCCTTTATTGGGAGTGTGGAAAAAGACAGTGATAAGGGACGAGGAAAAATTTTCTTTGACTTGGTCTTTAATAGTAACACCAGTTGCTCTCCAGCTACCCTGCTTCCTGAGCAGGAAAACAGGAACACGAGGACAACGAAGCTCCCATAATCAAAGGGGAAATGGTCAATGACCTGCTGATGATTTTGCCTAATATCTTGACTTTCTCTTAATGAACTAATTCTAATTTTTCAGGCAATAAGATATATCAAGGTGATCTGAAAAACACCTTGGAAAATATGCAACTATTTACCTGAAAGTTAAAAACAAAGATTACAAATCAGTATTTTAAATGGAACTTTACTGTATTTTTTGTGTGCCTGTGACCAAAAATCCTGAAAGAAAAACAAGCACTGTACAAGGAGTTTTCTAGGTTTTTCAGAGAGTTGTCACACCTTTTGAAAAATAGTTCAATATTGTTCCAGAAATTGGAATTAGAAATACAGAATCTGTCCGATCCGTACATTTAGGGTAGAAATCTGTACATCTGTAGGGGAAGATAGTTGTCAACACAATTAGAAATTCAGAAATGAATCACAGAAAGGGTCAGTAAGCAGCTTACAGTCAATTTGAGCTACCAAATTCCCCCTAGAATTAAAGATTTTCCCACCTAACTCTAAGAACAGATTTATCTTCTTTATATGAACAGAATAGAATGTAGTTGTTTAAATAATCATTGTCATTTAGAACAACCATGATGAAACACAAGCTTTTTTACCATGCATTTATTACTATGAATAAGGCAGTGCAGTCCAAACAGAAATTCAGGTGTATTGTAAAAAATTACCAGGCAACTAATCTGCCACCAGAAAAGCTGCAAAGATACATTTACTAGAATACAGCCAACACATATCATTTTTTTGTTTATCAGAACTGTTCTAAATGGCTAAAGTTCATTTTCAAACAATGACTTAATGCTATAAAATAGTATAAATAAATAAAATTTTAAAATTGATTTTATCCCTGTACATTTTTATTAGAATTTGTATATCATCTTTATTGGGCAAATTTGCACTGTAGTACTCTGGAGTTATCTTTTCTTCTCTGCTATAGCAGGCATGCCAACAATCTTCTCTTATATCTTAATTTCTTCCTAGGTATATTTTGAATAACAAAAGCTTAATTTTTTCCTTGCCTGTTTTTTTGTTGTTGTTGTTGTTTTTGGGTTTTTTTTGTTTTGGTTTGGTTGTTTTGGTTTTTTGTTTTTTGTTTAGATTAAATCCAGAAGCTATACTTCTCTCCAAGTTTAGCTGGAGTCCCTGGCCACTTTACTGACACTTTTCAGAACAAAATATCATCTGTGCAAAAATTATCTATATCTACGCAATAAAATAAATCTGCTGCATTTCCCAGTGATATGCAAGAAGAGCTGAACATCAGACAGCAGTCAGAGGAAATGGCACTTTCCAAGAAACCATACAGTATGCGCAAACAGGAGCTCTAATTTTATATGGTCATATGCCAGAACTACGATAGTAAATCAAATTACCTGGCATCAGCCAGCTCTCAAAAATTGTTTCTCACTGCAGTTAAATGAAAAAGTAAATTTCAAGGTATTTTCTTTCTCGAGCCTATCTATAAGCACAAGTACCTAGCTTTCTTATTCATTTTTCCATTATTTTGCATTTTTCTTATGGTTTAACAATAATAATCTACATCAAGTTATTATACATTTCCTCTTCAATCTCTGATATCAATATTAAAACAAAATGTCCTCTTTAAGCTCTATTTCAGAGTATGGTGAGCTTTTCCAGAATTTTCCTCTGTGCTATCTGCATATTCAGTAGTATTTTTTTTTTTCATTTTTTTTCATTTATGTTGAAGTCAAATGAGTGACTAGGTATAACCTAATCATTAGTGGTACTGTCCTTGTAAAAATTAAAAAAAGAGACAATTTTCCCATATACTGGCACATATATTTGTACAAACATATAATTAGGTTTGTGGACAAAATAATCTGGTTAAGACCCAAATAATTATCCTGTCTCATTTTTGTTACTTATGGATCTCTTTAACAGTACTAATTTTATTTCAAGCACCACAGTGCCTTCTGTATCACTCAAATTACTACAGTTCCTATATAGCTTTTATCCATTCTCTCAGTGTGATAATAATTTAGGAACAGGTCTTCTAGATCAATAATAGTTTATCCTCCTGGTAAATAATGCACATTCTGTTTTGATACTTGCAATCTCTAATGGTCATAATAATTTCGTGATTTTTTTTTTTTTCCCAAATGTGATGAGTTGGCTTTGTTCTCTGCTATGCAGCTCTCTGAATGGACTCTAGTTTTTAATTTCCCATATCTTTCTATTTTAATATCATTCTTCATAGTACATTCTCCAACAGTTTGAAAATCCTATCCATTTTCCATCATATTCAGTTTTTTTGGGTAATTTCCTTTGCTTAGCAAATTCTTCTTATTTTGTTATCTTGAATTTGTTTTTGGTAAGGTTCTTTTAATGTTTGTTTGTCCTATTTTTAAATTTTCCTTCTATTTCTATTTTATAATAGGGGATTCCAATTACTCCCCCAAATTGCAATAAGAGATCTCATTCATAGATGCATTACAAATGTCTCTCTGCTTTCCTTTAATAAACTCTATTAAAAGCACCTTTCCATTTATTTTACATGAAGCTAAGTACCTCTCATATCTTTAATAGTTATAGAGTTAGTCTCCTCTGCTTGAATTAACTGAGCAGTATTAAAATCAGGTAATGCTTCAGAAATAGCTGCTTTAGAAATATGACTGCCTCTAAATGTCTTCTTTTCTGCTGCCACCCATTTATTACATATTTCAAGTGAACTTTAAATCTTCCACATATCCAAATACTTTTGAGTCTAGCGAAATTTTTCAAGACTCCAGTCTTCTTTTCCAGTTCTTATTTCTTCTTGCTTTTGATGCTGTGAATTGCTCTATAATCAATGAAGAAAAAGTGTCTAAGAATAGTAGAATACTTTGAGACTCACCAGATTTCAAACTGATCAGCACTATGAAGGATGGGCCATTGCATCTTATAATGTTCATTTGACAATTAGTTCAAGATTACATGCATTTTGAATAAGAGTGGAAATGGGGAGCTTGGGAAATAGCATCCTTACAGCCTCACCTCTGTGGCTGGGAACAGAACCTCCTGGAGTCTATGCTAAGGCACAAGGTTATGATTCGAGACAATAAGCATGTCTTTACCAAGGGCAAGCCCTGCCTGACCCACCCAGTGGCCTTTAATCATGGAGTGACCACTACAGTGAACAAGGCTTTGGAGGGACCTATGCAGGTTTTCAGTGGTTTAATGGGGCTTATAAGCAAGATGGGGACAATTTTTTTCTCATGTCCTGTCAAACTAGAATAAGGGGTAATGATTTTAAACTAAAATAAGGCAGATTTAGACAAGATGTAGGGAAAATTTTTTTTTTTTTTTTTTTTACAGTGGCTGTTGTCAAACACCAGAACAGATTATCCACAGACATTAGAGTTGTCCCATTCCTGGAAACATTTAAGGTCAATTTGAACAGCACTTTGAAAAACATGTTCTAGTTGAATATGTCTGTGTTTATTGCAGGAACCTTTTAAAGGCTCCTTCCAGCCCAGCTAGTATAAGACTAAATAGTCTTCCATGGCATCTTAATTTAGGCGTGTTGTTAAACAACTACTTCACCAAGATTTTAGTAATTTGGCCCATGGAGGTAATTCAGCTTATCTAACATAAAGGACTTTGTTGAGTCAAAGGAGGAACTCCTCTGAAGACAAGCAGACAGCCTTACAGTCCATCCAGATAAGGCAGCTGCCTTTTTTTTTATTAAATATATGTGCTGATTTTGGCTGGGGAAGAGTAGTTAATTTTCTTCAGAGTATTTGTTATAGGGTTGTGTTTTGGATTTGTGCTGAAAACCATTGATAATGGACCTGCTTGTTATTGCTGAGCAAGGCTTACACAGAGCCAAGGCCTTTTCTGCTTCTTGCGCCACCCCACCAGTGAAGAGGCTGGAGGTACACACAAAGTGTGGAGAAGACATAGACCTCAACTGATCAAAGGTATATTCCAGACCATATGGAGTCATGCTCAACAGATAAAGATAGGGAAAGAAGAAGAAAGAGAAGAATGCTCAGAGCCCTGCTTTCCTGGAGATGGCTGGACACCTGCCTGGCCATTGGAAACAGTGAATTCATTTCTTGCTTTGCTTTGCTTGATCACATGGCTTGTATTTTACCTATTAAGATTAACAGATTAACCCAAGATTTTTCTCACTTTCAGTCTTCTGATCCTCTCCCTAATCCTGCTAGTAAGTGGGTGTGTGGAGTTGAGCTGCCAACTGAGGTTAAAGCATGACAATGTGTATGAAATCTTCAAATTATATCTTTTCAAAAGGAAACTCAGAAACTCAGTTAATTAGATCAGCTATCTAGCTATTTGTACTACAGGAAAATTACAGGAAATTTCCACCTCAAGCTTCTTGGAACTCAGTCCATATAATCCTCTTCAATAAAAGAGTGGAGAAAAGCACTTTTTGCCTAATAATCTACTATATTATGCATTCATTTATTGAGGTTCTTCTAAGACTTAATAATTTCCATAAAGTCAAAAGTGGGTAACCACAATTGCATGGAGTTTTGTCCTACTTTCTTTTTGTTAACATCAGGCCACAGTTCAGTCCTGTGTGCATACACCACAAGACCAACCAGAGAGGATAGCCTGATTAATAGTACATACAGAGGAATCCTAATTATTCAGGACTCATAGTTTCAAATTTGTCTACAGAACCCCTTTTCCTTTTTAAATAGCCATCTAACTGTAGTTTGATATTAAATTTTAAAATTAGAGAAAAATTGTCCATCTCAGGAAAAAAAATCACATCTCAAACATGTTGGCAAACAAAAATAAGTACATAAAACATTTTCAGAATAATGAAAATTAGGTACTTGAGTAGATGTCCAATGAATTAAAGTACTTACTGTTTTAAGTAGTTGCCGAAAACAGTTGAACTATGCTTCTCCTCATATTTTAAGTGGCATGTAGGGACACCAGATTCTATGTCTACCACTGTCAGGTAAATATTCCATTTCAATTTCTCTTCTTTTCTTGACTTTGCAAATTTCCTACAACAATCTGTTCAATACAGTTTATGATAAAGAATTTTTAAGATATTTTTTGCACAAGATACCTTTTTTATCATTAAATAGCCTTAGTGTTCTTGTGTTCTGAGATAGTGACTTTTTATAATTTTTTAAAATCTTACTTTAAATTATGATTTTTCCATTATTCTCATCATGCTTATCATTCTTCAGCACACGTAATGCATATTGTACTCTCCAGTCTTCAGTAACAGGACATATTTTACAAGTCACAGCATGCTTTGCTGCAAGACTTATTTACTACTACCCCTCTGTACACTGCATGCAGGTCTATAGCACTAAAATTAACATACTAATATGAAAACCTCTACTGCAGATAAGATCACATTGTCTGTCACTCAAATATTGATTTGAGTGAAATTGGTAAAAGTTAATAAAAATCCTCTTTTGTTGCCAACTAACCAGTCAATCAGCCAACCAACTTAAACATTCTCTTAACTTTGGAAGATTTGGAAGGAAGCATCAAATGATTCAGGGGCTAACATTACTGTCTTTCTCACTTTTGTGTGACATCTGCTGAATTTGACTATCTGCAAGTCATAACACTTTTTACCACTTTTGCATAATGTTTTTGGAACAATATGAAGCATCATTAGTGTATTTCAGTTCCAAATGTTATTGTCTCATGTTGCTTTATTACCATAATAAACTTGTGAATCATAGTAACTAACACAGTAGGTCTCCCGTAGTGAATTCATTTTCATATCCTCTTTTGTTATCATAAATGTGATACAGAAAATTGTAAAGTCAGCAGTTCTATGCAGCTT
Source organism: Taeniopygia guttata (assembly GCF_048771995.1). Taxonomy (NCBI): domain Eukaryota; kingdom Metazoa; phylum Chordata; class Aves; order Passeriformes; family Estrildidae; genus Taeniopygia; species Taeniopygia guttata. The sequence goes on from NC_133024.1 coordinate 51,475,581, forward strand.
ATTAATAAAGCACATTACAGGGATGCATTAAAGCCTCAACAGCTGTATTACAATGAAACACTCAACTTATAATTACAATTATGCTAAAACTTAATAATAATTTGGCCTCTGCGTCTGTAGCCCATTTACTCAATAGGAGATTGGGTCTTGTCAGAAGTATCCATTCCCTCAGCAGGTGACCTGGTTGCAAACATAACAGAGTTTAAACAGAGCATGAAGTTAGTAATGGCATAAAAAGGGCAGATCTGCAGGTGGGGTTACCATCTGTGAGGAGGAAAACATGAAATAATGAGCTATATGGGCCTCTTTCTTTGCAGAGATCAGCTATCCAAAGGTGAAAAGAGGAGAAACAAAGATAATGGATGAGAAAGAAAACTAAGTAGACAGGTGAAGAAATTACCTGACCTACCATACACAGCTTTCTACCATTAACAATACATAAGACTACAATGTCAAGAATAAACAAGTAGTTATATGTGTCCCAGTAATACTACCACATTTCTTCTGAAATGGAAAATTATTCTGAGAGTACTAGGAATTTATTTTTGAAGTCAAACTTTCTCTTCAAGGACAACAGCAGGGATCTTGGAGATAGGTAGACAATTGTCCATTACAGCTTCTTGGTTTCCAACAGAAAAAGGTATTGATACACTGCAACCTTAATCAAGAAACAGCAGCAGGAGTCAACCCACAAAGCTATCCTTACAGTCTAGAGATGAAGCTGAGCAGTCTGGAAACGTTTCCAGTTAGTAAGAGATTATTTACAAGAAAACAGCACTTCTCTATGAAAACGAGTACTTTGCATCCAGGAAATTAAAGGAACAGACACAACCCAAGTTTATACGCATTGTTATTACCATTCCTACCAAATTCCAGACACAGAGGTGATTCATCATGAGATTAATTTGCCATTCCTATTGCTGTACAAGCCCATAATCTAGATCAAGGCTGCATCTGCTTTCAGATTCAGAATGGGAAGATAAAGAAGATTCCTACTTTCAGGAGGATTGCCTTTACATGGAATTATCCTTCCCCAGCATTGCAGATAGGCTTACGGTGTTCATATTGTGCAGAAATATATACATTGTGAACTCTTTCAGGCAAGGTGTGGAAATAGTGTCTACAGATATCTTCCTGTACTTTATTCTACAATGTCTCTGACCTCTTCAAGGAAGGTCTTTCATATTTTGTGGAAGAGCAACTGAGAGTTACTGGAGCCTTATCAACTCCTAGTCTATTATTAGTGAGACAAAAATGTCCCTTCCATAGTCTTCCTCTAAGGTAAAATGTAGTCAGGTGGATTTATGCCTTCTCAGCATGGGTACATGGCATAGGAAGGGGAGCCTACCTCAAGCAGAATGTATCCTTTGCAGAATCTTCTATTGCAGCTATTGGCAGGAGGGAAAAGGAAAAATTCAGCTCAGCCTGAAATACTGGTGAATCTCTGACTAACAAAAGGAGAAGCTGACATCTTGCTCTAATAAAAAAAAAAAAAAAAAAAAAAAAAAAAAAAAAAAAAAAAAACCAGAACCAATTAAGAAGGTGTTTTCTGCTCCTTCCTTTGAATTTTTCTTGGAAAAATCTAGGACGATGAAGCTGTAGTTTAGAATAGATCTAGAAGAGCATGAGAAACTAATGTGGGAGGTCAGGAGATCTGAAGTATTTAATTTGAAATAAATAGAAGCTGCTCACTGAAGCAGCATTAAGTGTATAACTAAAAGTCAGGATTGTGCTCTGGACATGCAGAAATAAAACTAGTCATCTGCTCATATATCTACCTTCAGTTAGAATGAATGGTCCTTTTATCCCTCTCCTTGGGAATGTTTATACAACTAGCTTAAACCAATGTTCACCTGTCTAGGAATACATTAACTTAATCTCCCTCCAAGTAAAATGTTGAAAGCTTATATAAGAGTTAAACTCTAGAGTCGAGCTTGCATTCCAACACTCTAGGAGAGGAAAAATGCATAAAAAGTGGCCTTCAGATACTGAAAGGACAGAAATGGGACCAAACAAACCCATATTGATTATATCTCATTATTTCAAAGAGTTTCTGAATTAAATAATCTGAATATCCTATTTTCAGTCCATGTTGACATAAAAGGAGTGATGTAACACTGCAAGAGTATCAGCTTCTAGTGAATATTCAGAGCTAGAGAGATCTGGGCTCTTTATTTAGTGAAGCAACTTAGGCACCTTCAAAAGATAAATCTATACTCCTACACGATGTTCCCACCTAGAGCTAGAGTTGTGAAGACACAGTTGGTGATCCTTTAGAATTACTCCTAAATGCTGTTCAATTAAACCCACAGTATGCCTTTCTTAGGATATATGAATATCATGATCCAAAAAAGAATGCTGTATATTTCTTTGATGGAAGTTTTGAGTCCATCAAAAATTCCTGTCAAGTATTTTAATTTTTTAAGGGGTTGATGTAGCATAAGTGTCACACGCCCCTGTTTCTTTTAATAGAAAATATTTATATGAAACAATCAGGGTAATGTTAAAGAGTAAAGCAAATCAGCATACTTTAGAGAGCATGAATGTTCATTGTGCTCTAGTTTGCTCATAGGAGAAGAACCTAGGGAAATAACCTTTTCAACAGTTCTTTGAAAAGAGGTATCACGACTCACTTGATAAAAAAAACTTTTATTTCTTAGAAGTTTTAACTTCATTTTATGTCTTCATTTTATTACCTCTGATTCTTAAACCATCAGAGACATTTGTATTAAAAATTAACTAGTAGACTGATTTCAGGTATTCTTTAGCCCTAAAAAACTCCTGTCTTTGCAAAGACAGGTTTGTCCCACCTGCTTGGGTGAAGCTTGTCATATTTTAATCAATCTTTCAGGTTGAAAAAGACCTCTAAGATCATCAAGTCCAACTGTGAACCTGTGTGAAATCCATGACTAAAGTGCCATATTCCTAAGTGCCCGTTCCTAAGTGCCATATCTAAAGACCTTTTAAACCACTTCTCTGGGGAGTCTCTTCCAATGCTTGGTAACCCTCTCAGTGAAAAAATGTTTCATAATATTTAATTTCAAACCTTCCCTGCAGTACTTGCAGCCATTCCCTCTCATCCTATCACTTATTACCTGACAGAAGAGGCCAATCCCCACCTGGCTACAACCTCCTTTCAGGTAGTTGTAAGGTCTCTCCTGAGCCTCCTTTTCTGTAGGCTAAACAACTCCAGCCCCATCGCAGATTCTCAGAGGGCTTGGGGTGGTCAAAAACCACACAAAGTAGTGGAGGTGGCAATGTAAGAATGCATAGTAGAGAAGAACAATTGCCTTCTTTGACCAGCCAGCTATACTGTCCTTAAGACCCCCAGGTCACAGCAGAACCCAATCTGCCCAGTCTCTTTCTGCAAGGCTTTTCTCCAGCCTCTTGTCTCCCAATCTGTACATTTAACCAGAATTACCCCTCCTCAGGTGGAGAATCCAGCACTTGCTCTTGTTAAATTTCATACATTTGACAATTGCACAGCTCTCTAGTCTGTCCAGACCACCCAGTAAAACCCTCAAACTCACCAGCAAACTTACTCAATATACATATGATTCCTTCACCAGATCTTTTATGAAAAAAATTAAAGAGCACTGGCCCTAAAATTGGGTTCTGGGGGACCCCACCGGTGATGGGTTGCCAGCCCAGCATAACCACATTTACTAGAATGCTTTGAGCCCAACCCATCAGCCAAAGGTTCACCCAATGTATATGGACTTGCCTAACTGGATGTTGGACATTTTGTCCAGAAGGACACTGTGACAGACAATATATGTGAGACACATTGATCCACGTAACATTGGAACATATTATTGGCATATATGCTCTAAAGTGTCTTCAGCTTGAGTATTTTCACTCATGAATTTGTGAATGATGGGAATAGATTTGGGTAGGATTACATTAAATGGTACTTACCTGTCATACAAATGTTTTCCATTGAACATAATAATTTGTCTTCAGGTTTGAATTATTAGGCCTGGGCCTGATTTACCAAAGCTGTAAGTGAATTGTATTCTTTTAATTTTCATGTATTGGGGAAACCTACTTGCAAATTTGTTCACTATATGAGTTGATTTATGGATTTATGAATATTATTAGAATAATTCACTAAGTTAGATTTAGACTGGCTTTCTTTATATAAAACACTTCTTTGAAGTGTGGCAGTGTTCAGTTTTGATTGTTCACTCAGTAGATTTAGCATTCAAGAAAACGTTTTCTTATTAGCTAGACTGCTTCAATCAGGGTGTTGTAATTCCTTATCAGAACTCTCAGCATTACTACATCATTGTTCATACATTATTATTGATTATACAATTTAGGGTCAGTATAAGGCCCTTATGTTTTAAATCTTAAACAAACATTGCCAAGCATTTCACTTTTATGATTCACATTTCTGTAATATGGTCAACTGCTCTCTATTACCCAAGTCCATCAAAACTCAATATTTTTTATCCAGAATTAGTAATGGGCTCTTCTGCCATTGCTTGAAGAAATGAAAAATTTTTAGCCCCAGAGATAGATTGTAGAATATCTGTAATAATATTCTTAAAGGCCTCCTTTGATCATCACTTTAGGATAGTTAAATATATTGTAAAAAATTAACTAAAACAAATAAAAGAGTTTATGTATTCCACCATGCAGCTTTAACAAGGAAAATTAAAATAGGTTCTAGGGAAAATATATTAAAAATTCTACTGAATTTCAGGTTAAAACAACTTGTTACTCTAATTTTTTAAGAATTATGTGTCATCAGTGTCCTCGTATTGTGTAGAGATTTTACCCAGAGTCATGCAAACATGGTCTGCTTAACTTTTGGAATAATACATTACTCAGTACTCAAAAAAATATGAATACGCAAGCATATAAAAAAATAGTATTTCAAATGAATAAGTCACAAAATAATTTTTAAAAATGTGTCCTTGTCCTTAATTTTTCCACCTTTTTTAGTTATACTTTCTTGAAGAATATCACTGTTCTTCTGATGTGACTAGAGACATCACAGTATTCTCCTCCTAGCAATTGTTGAAGGGATAGCTCTCATTTGTTTCTTTCTTTCACAGCTTGGAACAAAAGGTGAGTAACCAATAAAAGCTAAGTTAGAAATTAATGTACACATTTCAAATAAAATAGCATATTATAGCTACATTGCTTCAATATCTACTACACTAGCAGACTGTTTAGCTTCTTGTATTATACAGAAAGTGTCACCATAAAAAAGAAAGGAATTGGGAAAAACTTTGAAGCAGTATGTAAAGAAATGTAATTTCCTTCCATACATCTTACAAATGCAAAGATGTGACTCAGAAATAAATTCCAGTCACAAGAAGACAACCAATGATCTCAGATGAAAGATGAACTATAAGTGATCAACATTCTTTATAAAATAGATTCTAGCCAGCAATATTTGATTCCAGTTTGAAGGAATTATAGAGTATTTGAATCACCTTTAATTCATATAATATTTCAATAATAAAATCTTTCCAATAGGAATTTCTATTGTAATTTTAGTGAATGTAAATTGAAGCTTCATTTACAATATTAAAATCACATTTTTACACTATATTTTATCACTGTAATGATTCTTAGCTTTCTCATAATTTCTGAATAGTAAAACACCTTATTTTAAGATTATTAGTAGCAATAATATATCAGTATATCAGAATTATTAACGAAAGCATATATATTATATAAGCTTCACTTTCATGAATTCTGTATTAAAATACTGTCTTACAGAGAAGATGGCTCCTTAAAAGAACTATGCTTTGATTGGTTAAGAGTTTTTGATAACATATTTTAACTTTATATAAATTGTAACTTATTCAAAAGACCTCAACTAAATATATCAAACCATATCACATTCCAATGGCATCACATACACATTTTGCAAATTATTCTCTACAATATTATTAGTTAAAGTACAATAAACATATTAACAATATACCAGAACCTATATTAAAAAATTTTGTGATTTCATAATTATAGGAGTGATTGGTATTCAAGATTTTCTGCATAGTGAGTGAAAATAGAAACCCCAAAATTTGATAGTCCTTTTGATCACTTAACCAAAAATGCACTGATTTTTCAAGCATCACAGCTTTCTCTTAAAATTCAGTGGAAGCATAGGTAAACGTCTAATAGCATTGCATGATATGAATATATTACAATTATTATATTAACAGCGTCTCAAGATTCAAAATTGAGGTTTTCCACTTCAGTGAGTGTATGAAACCTAATAAAATATGCATATCTAACTATATAAGTCCTAAAGGGTAATTTAATGCTACTACAATACAGTTACTTAATCTCTTTTTCTGTGTTTTGCAAATTTTCAGGAAAGAACTTCAGAAATCTGTCTTTTAAGTAGATTTAGTGTTGTAAAAAATGAACAGGTTAATAGCAATTCTGTCTGTGATACGCTTTTTAAAGTTGCTTGTTTGGCTCCCAGTAAGCTGTTCTCACAACCTCTAAATTTTTGTATTTTTATTAAAATTGAAACCAGCAGAAACTAAATGCACATAAATTGTTATTTATAGCAGTTTCATATTTATTCTTCAACCTAATCAATGAGTACTAAAACTGGAAGTGGCAAAGCAAGTGTGCACTTCTTTCTCCATCAAAAACACAAACAGTAAATCATACTACACATAATTTCTGCTGTTATATATTGTAAAGGTTATGTTTATACTATGAGCTGTGAATTAGATTAATGAGTTTTCTCAGCACCATAAACCTCCTCCACCAAAACAGGAACTAAATTGCAATAAATCACTGTTTATGTTCACATATTTACGGGACAGGCAAAGATTTAGAGCTCTTCTACTTGGAAAACTGCCCGCAACACATGAAGAAAAAAAATACAGCTTCTGTATTGTAAGGTGAATGAACAGGAGCAAAAGCATGAACATTGTTTTCGCTTCACTATAATAATGTCTGTAATTTATTAAAAGCAAGTGCTAAAGCAAAGCCTTTTTGCCAATGCTTCAGCCAAAGTGACAACACACCATACATATACATTTTTAAACAACAATATATATTTTCTCCTTTTGTGGCACTGAATATCACAACTATTAAATTACACATATTTATACATTATTATTGAAATGAATGTATTTTGTCAAAAAATATTAATGATGGAATGGTACAAGAAAACTCTATATACTGCATGGATTAAAAATTACTTCAATGAACTTGAACAGCATTATTTGCTTCTACACATTTACATTGGTGTTTTCAGATTACTGTGGTTGTGATTTCTAAATGTATTCCTCATAAGAAAGTACCATACTATCTGCATTTTCCGTATTTTTTTTAATCAGTCTTTAATTCTACATTTTATTCCATCAACTACCCATAACATTTTCTATTATCTGCACAAGATAACAAACTTATTAAGACCTCTTTAATTTTTAAGAAGGTTTTTTCTTGATTTTTTTTAACTATCTGGTCTTAAAAAAAAGGCATTTGTTTTCAAGGAAAAGTTATACAGGTATAGCTACTTTCCAATGTCTATTGTAATATTTTCTATTTATGGAGAAAACTCCTAAAATTATAACACAAATGTTTTGTAGAGCTACTACTTTGTTTTCTTCCAACAGCTTCAAAAAGGGAAGCAGTGTTCTCTCCTCTTCCCAGACATAAATGCCTTTGTGAGCAACTTAAGTCATCCCTTCAACTTATTGCAGACAAGTTGACAACACAAGAAGAGGGACATTCTTTTCAACTCCATGCATTGTTAAGCTGTGGAACTGATTTTTATAGAATGTAGCAGATGGCAAAATCTTATATGAACCACAAAAGTCATCAGATAAGTTCAAAAAAGAAAAACAGGCATGAATTGCAAGATTTGTTAAAGGAAGTGATATTTTGCGCTTCCTACACCACAGCTTTGTGTTCCAACACTCTTCCTGATAGCATCTATTATCTGCTATAAAGAAAGTATTAAATTGCATGGTGCTTAACGTACTTCTTATGGCTCTTAATCATTGAATGGTTTCTTATTTCACATTCTTATGCAACGTGGTGTCTTCACTCATCTGCAGGAACCTATTTGCTGTCACTCATCTGAGAAATGGTAAAATGGTGGAAGTTACTGAGTCTTTTCTATAAGTGGAAAAATGAATGCAAGATCTTCCCCAGAAATAAAATTACTAATTTTAAATTTAAGTGACTGGTTAATAAAAAATAATGTCTTGAAGGAAAAGGTTTGAATTTATATATAGAAGGTTTCACACAAAGGCACATGACACTGCAAAGGTGGATTTAATTTTCAAAACTTTGAGCACCACTGTCTGCATAAAAACATATTATTTCAGGTTTATAGTTTATTAATTCAGGTTTATAGTTTCTTAGGAACCAGACATGACTTTTAACCAAAAAAAAAAAATCCCAAACCATTCAAATATACATTTTGTAAGAGAAAAGTAAATCTCGTGCCTAATGCAGTATGTTTGTATAGCTCTTCTTTCTCCCTTGAACCTCCTCAGCAATTTTACGCATCATACTTTAGTTATTTCAGAATATTGAAAAATGACACTTATGGCCAATGAAGAAAGACCTCCTAATAATGAGTCAATCTGATTTCTGCTGATTGTATATGTCAGGATGCTATGTTCTTCAATTGCTTATTCCTTTTCACTGATTGTAAAAGAAGAATACATTCACTTTGTCAGATACAGTGTTCCTCACTGTGGCAGTCTGCATGTAACCATCCTGAGGAACAGTAAATCTTTAATACAAAATGAAGAAGTGTTTTCTTTAAACATGTGGAGAGCTGAAATTAATGACATCTACTCTAGAAGCAGAATAGTATGTCATGTAGTCTCAGTCAGTGTGAAATTAGCAAAAAAATAAAAAAAAAAAAAAGAAAAATCTCCAGTTAAATCACCAATCTCAAATGTTCTTGCTCAGATTACTAACTCAGAGTAGTGTCTAGTAAAGGTAAGTTCATAGATTCAGAAAATGTCAGATATAAGATTCTAGTGAGATTTAATTCCTTAGCTATACTAAAGTAACTTAATTGCAATATGCAGCTATTACATCCATCACTCTTATTTGAGAAAAAAAAAAGTTAATGTTTAAATTCTGTACATCTCAAGAAGCAGCAGGAACAGAAGAATTTTCTTTTCAATAATTAATCGCCCTGGATCATTCTAAAGGATTGACGCTTTTTATAAGTTTTTAAATCAATCTTTTCCTTGGAGAACATACAATAATAGAATAAATTGAGTTAGAAGGGATCCACAGGGATCATCGAGTCCAGCTCCTGGCCCTGCAAAAATCACACCATGTGCCTGAGACCATTGTGCAAACACTTCTTGAGCTTGGCTTGGTGAGGCCACCCCAGTGCAGACCAGAGTGGGACAATCCCCTCCCTTGCCCAGCTGGTGATGCTGTGCCTGATGACCTCCAGGACAGGGCTGGCCCTCCTGGCTGCCAGGGCACTGCTGACTCATGTTCAACCCACCATGAACTGTCATGTTAAGAAGCCATATACACATCTTGCAGGGAGGGACAAGCTTATGGATCCTTGTTTGTAATAGGTAGACAGCCCTTCTTCAACAGGCACAATCCTTGCATTTTAAATCTGCATGACACTGACAACAAGTTGCCACAGAAGTCATGATTTCTATTCTACACTTAGTGTTCCCATGCAGTGAACAATGAACATGTTTCAAAGGCACTTTTTATCAACCTAAATGACAAATTCTGGAAACATCTAACTCCTTATGCCTTAATTAAGGTTCTTAGTCATCTGGGTAAGCAATTACTAATCTCTGCAGTTTTTCTCTAAAAGAGTTAATTGCCCAGAATCTCTGAGGTTTTTAGCATATAAAGGCTTGCAAGTGTATCCATCATATTAAAAGCAAAATTTTGGGAATATTTATAGACTAATCAAATTTCCAAGACATGCTGGATTTTTCCTCCTGAAGTGAGCAACTGTTTATTGCATTCTCTGTCCACAGAAGAAGCTTTGAGTAGCCTCGGTTTTCCAATTTTTTTTCAAGTTCTTAAGTGGATTGCAGAGGACTGCTGACCTGATTCCTCATAGTTTGGTTAAATAAAAAAGGATAAATAAATAAATAAAATATAAAAAAATCCAGTGTCACTCTGTACTGGCTGGTTTTGTGAAAAAGTTTTGCTCTTTCTTCAAGTAAAATACAAATATAATTTTTATTATAAAGCATAAGAGAAAAGCAGTTTCTTCTGTGATACAGAAAATCAATAAAAATATACCAAAGATAGTAAACAAAAAATACAAAAGTTCAAATTATTGTCTCAAATTCCACTAAGTTTTAGAACATCTCTCGATGCATTGTTTTACTTTGTTTGCTGTTAGGTACATTTAGTAAATTTACATTAGACTTGCTCCACCATGAGAAATTCTCATTTCACACAGTGAAGATCACACATATAAGCACTAAAATAAGAGTCATTTAAGTTCCATAGTAACAAGAATAATATTTTTAGAAGCAGACATAGAGATTTGTGTAGCTGATAAAACTTCTGTTGTTACAACATAGGATGATGACACTATTTTTCTTATTTTTCTACCCTTTTAAAAGCATTATGTTCAGAAAGCACTTTTCATTCATTTCTCATGAAGAAATAAGGAATTTTACAATTTTACAAAGAGAAAACTTTCATTTGTAATGATTTCTAATCTTGTACAAACCTAAACCACATTCAACAACTATCTGGAGAATGTGGTTGTTCTTAGATAATGGAAAAACCATATACAATTCAAATTGGATGTCAGGTGGTCTCACCAGACAACTCAGGTATTACACTAAAAGTTACATGTTAAGTGACCTATTTTATTATAATTTATGGGCAATCATTTGTGACTTGCTGTATCTGAATTGTAATGTAGTAAGGTAGTCGTGGACAAATAGCAGTCAGAGGATATGTGCACATATGAAACAAGAATTTCCATCTAAGTAGCTGTGATCGTTCTCTACCTATCTTTTATTAGGCAGAAAAATATAAGAAAACCATATAAGGTACTCTTCAGAGAATTAAAATTCTTTATAATATTTTTGATTTGTGATCAAAAAAGGAAGGCTCCTTTTCAATTTTTTTCCCAATTGTGGTCATAATTATTTATTATGTGGTGATTTAGTGCTGTTAAGTCATGCATTATCTTGAATTTATTTATAATACCTGTTTCTGAAATAAGTAAAAATGTAAATAAACAGATAAGAATGTGGAACAATTAGAATCAGTCTGGCAAAACCAGGTTCAATTCATTCATTGGAGGTTTTAATTATATTAAATGTCCTTAGAAGAATGTAGTATTCACACCACAATCATCTTTGTGAATGCTAGAGGAGGAAAATAGTTTACAAAATACATAATATAAAAAGGTGATCATTACTGCCACAGTGTTACAGTCATATTTGGCCAAGCGAGGTGTTATGTGGCATTGTTACCAACAGGGCTTTTCCGTGTAATCTACTCCTATACCTTTTCATTTTCTTCTAGTAAAACTCTTGGAAACAGCAACATTTAGGGCCTATGTAAAATGTCCTATGAGATCTTATTTCAACTGTTATTTTTGCTGTCATACAAGATATAATGACCAGGTGATCACTATTTTGCTATTTGGAATTATCTGAGTCACCTAACAACTTGACAGAAAGATTTTTGACGTGACTTCTGGAAGCTAAAGGATTCTCTCAAAATTTCTTTCCATAACTAAGGCTTTCTAGCTAAGTCTTTCTGAATTGCCTGTTTTCCCTTAGGTTTCTCTCTTAGGGTTATTGTGTTATTTTATTTATCCTAGATTTCTTCTGTACAAGGAATGGTCAGACTGTAACAAGCATGATTAATTTACTCTCATTATTAACTTCCTATAGCCTTCTTAACTTATAATAACTATCTAAAAGATTAGACTTCTCATCTAGGCTACTTTAGGTCTCTCAGAAAGCAAAGGTAAATAAGCATATAAATAAAGAGTCTTATCCCCTCTTAAAGTAGAGGCCTAAGTTGGGTGAAAGATCACCTTCATGATCTTCCCCCCATTAATGAACTGTAGTGGAACCCCAGACAAACACAGCTTACCATAACCACCCTGGAGTTTTCTGTGGAGTGCTGTTTGTACACCTCAGCATCCTAGTCCAATAAGATTTTTTTAACTATAAACCTAAGCCAAAAGATTAACCCGGTCTTGCTCTAGCGCTCTTTATGCTTGTACAGAGATACTGCTTTCATTTCATCAGGAAGTAACACACTAATTTTTTTTTCTGTTCTGCAGACAGGGCTGGATTTTTTTAAATGTGACTCTGTTCAGTACAGCAAACCCGCCCAATAACACAGGTATAATCCATGCTTCCCAACCTGACAGCTGACAAATTCTGGAAGCTCAGTTCTTGTTAACTAGTAACCTTTCTGTTTCCCTGGAAGATGCAGTGACAGTACAATGAGGATTATAAGATTCTTCACATTATTTAGCACAGATTTTGTTTCCCCACAGAGACCACAAATGCCATGAATAATACAGATGCTAGATTTGGCATTTCAAGTATTTTGCCCCTGGTTTTTGTTAGCTGTGGGACTCACGTTATTTTACATAAGCAGCTCAGGCGACACAGCAATAGACAAAGAGTATGAAAGAATTAATCATACTACCCCTCCAGACTTAAGTTACAAATGGCACTAAAGAGACAGAAAATACCTATGTGAAAGGAGAATCTTAATTGTGACCTAGTTGGTTTTATTAGAGTTAATTAGGTCAGTGGAGCTGGCCTAATTTTTTAATTAATAAATTGATTCCAAAAGAATATCCAAAAATATCGTCGGACTTTAATAATCCAGGGAGGGTAATTACATTGCAGATATTACAAAAACAGTTTTTAATCACTTATTTTTCATTTGAATAACTTGACTCTTATATAACAGTTTTAAACTATTCTGTACTGTAGCTACAGTGTAGGTGGTACTTCTTAAAAAGTTTAGATAAATATATACTAGAACGTATGCTTTTTTTTCTCTCCCAGATTCTCTAGTCTGTATTATTTAGGAAAAATTCATAACCATTTTTTCCCATTCCTGTTTCCATTTCCTATGCATTTCCAAATAGAAAATACAGATAATTTTAGCAACCTGAAAATATCAAAATTGTGGATAAATTTCCCAGTTTTTTTTCCAATAATGTCTTACATTTAGTATGGTTATTCTTTATACTAATTTTCTCTTCTATTATTAAATTATATCTTTTTTCTTTTTTTGTTCCCTTAGAGAAGATAAAGAATTCCTAATAATTAGAGGAAACTTAAATTTGTTTTTAATATTATAAATAAATCAGCAAGTTTCTTCCCTGAAAAAAAAATAGACCTGATGAAATGTTTTATATTCCCCAAGGAATTCTAAACTCATTTAAGTTAAGCTACCAATGAGATTAAACACATATTTTTTTTATATGCCACACTGTTTGAAAATTATATATAAAGAGACTAATATAAGGAAAGAGCATTTGATAACATGGATGAGACTGGTCATATTATACCATATTATCAGATTACTCTGAGGAAATTTTGAAAAATGAGAATGACTGAATAATAAGAAATCACCTTTTATTAGCAATAGATGTGAAACCAATTTGTTCCTGGCTTCACCCAAGTCATCACTGCTCAGTCTTGTAAGCTCCATTGCAAGTTCTTACACAGCATGGAAAAGATGACAATATATTATGTGGTCTTCCTCCACAGAAGAAACTCTACAACTATGATTCTACATTGCCTTATATAGGCTCATAATCTGGGAACACCAAATCCATAGGTTTTTGGTCTTGATCTCTCAAATCCCCATCACATAGAACTTAAAATTCTGGAATTTTATAAAGTACAAAATCTATTACTTAGAGGTATAAACTTAATGTTTTCTATTATTGAATGTAAATATAGATTACATTCAATGCAATACTAGTTAGAAATAACTAATTTCTTTATCTCCTAGATTTGCCCTGAACCCTACCTCTGGAGAGACAACTATCTTCAGAAAACTCTAAGACATTTTGTCTCTGATATTTTTTTCAAGACACAGTCCAGAAACCAGGAGTACTAAATTTACAGATAAATTAACTTGTACTCATAATCTTTTTTGGCACACTCAGTCTGCTAACAACTGACATATGTAATAAGTTAGGTATTTGTTTAAATAATTCTTTTTAACAATAATGAACCAAGAATTGTAAGTATATCATAGAGTATGATACACTGCACAAAGCACTCGGTTTCAAGTTAGGAGATATCATAGTCTGGCTGTTCTCATAAAAAGAATGTTAAGGTCACTTCATTACACTGTTTATTTGTCCTCTTGTTTATAAACTGGAACTTGTCTATATAAAGGAGACTCATTTATGTATGAATTTACCACATTATTTCTAAACTGACTATGATTATAATTGTCAGCCATTAGCATTACTACAAGTATTAAGTTCCTAGATACTAAAATTTACCTATGAATATATGATTACAAAAAGACAATAAAAAACAGATGAACCAGATTAGGTTTACACTTTTTTTACTTTATATAAACATGAGCTGATAATATAGGTTTAATGATATTGATGCTGATCTAAGATTTTTTTGGTATCTTAATAATTTTAATTCTTCATTAATATTTCCTGAGTTAGGGAAATATTTGTATATTAATTTGGGACCCTGGTGAAGAACCAAGAACAATTTCCAGGATCAGGGCATGCTCTAGTCTGTGCCCATAAATGCCTTTTCAGTTCTTCAGATTATCCTCCTAACAGTCAAAAATGTCATTTATTTATGTAAACAACAAAGCTCTTAGTTTCTTCCCACAAGGCATATCAGCTCACACTATACAAAAATTCAGGATTTTTTTTGCAATAATTTCAAAAAGAAGAACTTTTGCATATTTGCCTGCATATACTGAACTAACCTAACTACAAATTTGACTATTTGAAAAAAAACTGAATAGAATATAATTATGGTATGTTACAGTGCTGTCATGTAGAATACTAACAAGAGAAGAAAGCCAGGGTTATTATGAGGCAATAACGTGCAATTATTGATACAGAAAAATCTCACAAATTAGCCAAAATTCTTCTTCATGAATCAAATCTCCAGACACCTGCAGTAGCTGAGCCAATAAGAAGGCCAGTAAGTTATAGTACATGTTGGCAAAGGACACACAGAGCACAAAATCAGCAATCCTTTTTCTAGATAGTTGTGGGATTAATTGGCATAGGAAAAGTTTAGAAATTATGGGGAAAAATATTAGTATTCATAGAAGTTATATGTTGGGGTTTTTTCTTCTTCTTCCTTTCTTTTATATTCCATGAATCTTTGGTGAACGAGTAATTGGGATTTTCTTTTGCAGGGTGGAGTTTTTTCCAGTTACAATCAACTACTAACATCAATGTGAAGGAGTTCACAGATGTCAAAATCTGTTATGCCAGTGGTTTTAGTATGATTAGGAAATATCATCTCAGTACAGAGATCCAGCCTGCGACTTCTGGAATGGTATAGTGCTATCCTGACAGGAATAAAGTGAAAAAAACGTTTCTTAAAGGAGAAGGCACTTTAAAAGAGCTCTAAAGTTGTACCTGCAGGAGAACTGAAATGTGCTAATGGTAATTTCCTTTCTAGTACCACCTGAAATAGTACACTTGTCCCTGCTGTGCTGAACAGCAAATGCCAAAATGACACTTTTCAGTCCTTAACAAAAACCTCTGCCTTGAGCCAGTTTGCTGAACAATGGACCTAGGAGATCAGCAGCAATAAGAAGCTTAAAAACAACAGTGAGGAACTGAGTTTCTTCTTGTGCTGTTCTTTGTCTCTTTTCACATCTCTTTGACATGATGCACATATTTTAAAAATACACAGATAATTTCAATGACATGCAAAGACTCCAGCTGACTTCAGTACCAAAGAAATCTCTCACCAGTAAGAACATGAGTCTCCTGATACACAGAATGATGGCATTGTCCTCTAACAAAAAATTTTTACTATCCTTAGTGACAATTTAAAACAAACACAAGTGTACACAAGAGTTCTAATTGCCATATTTGTCAACAAATAATAAAAAATCTTTATCTTAAATATACAGAATCAAGCAAATAAATAAAACCTCTTGAACAGTAACAATAAAACTCAAACTGAAAATCACTACTGCTTTTTAAAGTGAAACTGCCCATCTTCATGCTAGACTTTATTTGCTCTGACATTCTTTTTGCACTTTTCAGAGTAAAAATTATTAAGGATTACCTTATTCTTAGAACAATATATACCACAAATGAAACATCAAAAGAATAGCCCTCTGTAGCAGATCACATTGTAATGCTTGCTAATATATTGCTACAGTCTAAGATTTTTGTATGTATATCTTCATTTTACAGGCACGGTTGATAATGACTATGCATATAATATATTTTATTTGGATTTGTAGCAAGCCTTTGATCAAGTTTTACATGACAGGCCTCAGCTTAAAACTACAAGCTTCAGAGATCCAGATTAAGACACAGAAAAGTAAAAAGAGCTAGCTAGAAAATAGACTAGTGATTGTGTGGTGGGAAAAAAACACCAAAACTTACAGGGGTTTAATGTAGGTCAGTGCTCACATCCTTAAGTGCTAACCTTTGCAGAATGTGTGAGGTAAGTAACAACACCTAACCAGCTGCCTGTAAATGTAAGGATGACACAGAATGAACAGAGAGGTGGATGGCACAACCCACACTGGAGAGTGAGGGGTGGTGGGGTACACCCTCTTCAGGAAGCATGGACATCTGTTCTCAGGAATGATTTGAGTGGCCCAGGCCCACTGCTACACACAGGGGTGACAGCAAATACATTGGGCAGTCTCAGTTTTTGACTGAATACTACACTATCTCTATGAAAAGTTACTGTCTCCATATGTGTTTAAAATAGTTGCTTTCCTGATCACGTTGTTATGAACTGCATCCTTCACACGGCCTTTAGTGGTGGCCCCATATGCTCTGCTGTAAGGATAGGTAAGAGGGGAGATAAGTATACATTAATCACTGAATTCTCTCTGCAAGAATATCTTTCAATGAGCTGGATAAAATATTTTCGTTTATAGCACAGAAAAGAAGTGATGCCAAAATCTGCAACCCTTGAAAGTTGTTTATAACTGTTCTATAAAAATAAAATAGTTTAAGTTGTACCTGTAGGAGAACAGAAAATGTTCCGAGTTTTTCACTTTTGTGCATTGTTTCAATATAACTTGATAAATCCAAATCTAGAAATGTAAATAAAAGCAGATTGATTTTAAAAAGGTTTAGAATTCATTGGATTCACTTGTGGGTACCTAGTTCTTAGGAAAAAAAATAATTCTAGTCTAATATTTATGTGCTTAAGTGCTAATCAAAGAGCAGCTTTAGATTAAAAAATTGTTCTATATCTCATATGTGCATTGTATACTGAATGTTCATAATTTTGCTTTGTCCTACAACACTCCTGAAAACTTGCTTTCCAATAGCAGGACTTACCTCCATTACTTCCCTGAAATTAACTGTTACAAATAGAACAGAACTGAATATAACAGAATAGGCTGGAAAAGACTTTTAAGATCATTGAGTTTAAGATCATTGAGCTTAAGCATAAACCAAACACTGCGAAGTCCACCACTAAACCATGTCCTCAAACACCACTTCTGCACATCTTTTAAATTCCTTCAGGGGTGATGACTCAACCACTTGCCCAGGCAGCCCATTCCACTGCTTGACAACCCTTTCAGTGAAGCATATTTTTCTAATACCCAATCTACAGCTTTCATGGTGCAAGTGAAGACCATTTCCTCTTCTCCTGTTTCTTGCTACATGTGAGAACAAACCAACCCCCTCTTTACAACCTCCTTTCACATTGTGTTAGGGACCATTAAGGTCTCCCCTGAGCCTTTTCCTTGCTAAACAACCCCAGCTTCCTCAGCTGCTCATCATAAGGCCCTTCATAAACTCTGTTGTTTGTCTGTCTGTCCCTTCCCTGGACATGATCCAGGACCTCAATGACTTTCTGCAGGAGGGGCCCAGAGCAGAACACAGGATTCAAAGTGCAGCCTCACCAGTGCTGAGTACAACAGGACAATCACTGCCCTGGTCCTGCTAGCCACACTATTGTTGATACAGGCCAGGATGCTACTGGCCTTCTTGGCTACCTGGGCACAGATTGGCTCATGCTCAGCCGGCTGTTGACCAAAAGCCCCATGTCTTTTTGCACTAGGCAGCTTTCCAGCCACTTCCAAGCTTGTAGTGCCACATGGTGTTGTTGTGATCAAGGTGCAGGACCTCATAAAATTAGGATTGGTGCATCAATCCATCCTGTCCACATCCCTCTATAGAGTTTTTGCAAGTCCATCCAGACTTGTGCATTCAGCAGGTCTCTGAACTTTCTTTCATGGATTATGAAACTTCATTCTGCTCCCCATCTCTGTCTTCTAGCTCAGGGGCCTGGTTATCCAGAGAAAAGATGATTTTAGTATTAAAGACTGAGGCAAAGAAATCATTAAGTACATAAGACTTTTCCTTATCCTTTGACATGATGTTTTACCATGCATCCAACAAAATATGGAGATTTCCCTTAGCTCTCCTTTTGCTACTAATATATAGAAAGATTTTTTAATTGTATCTTACAGCAGTAGCCAGGTTAGGTTCTATACAATATTCCTTCTACCTCTTTTACGTGGTTGTGTGATCTATAACAGAATTCCACCATGATATTTGCCTTGTTGGTCTTCTCTCTGATTCTCAACCATACACACTCGATGCAACTGTCACCATCATTAAGCTCTAGACAGTCAAAATTCTCCCTAACATACATGGCTGCCCCACCACCTCTCCTTTCTTGCCTATCCATTCTGACAAGTTTTTAGCCATCCATTATAGCACTCCTGTTGTGCAAGTTGTCCCACCCTGTTTCATTGATGGCTACTGTATTGTCATATTTCACTGACAATGGCTTCAAGATCTTTCAATGAACCCTGCTAGCTCCTGTGCAAAGACCCTTTTCCCTCTTCCACACAGGTTTATCCTACCTGTTACCAGCAGGCCAAGTGTCCTGTAAACTGTCCCATAAACAAAAACACAGGGGCTGCAGGGTGAGCAGTCTGTCTCAACACAGTCTTCACCTGTAGGGGAATCTCTTCTCGTGCACCAGGAGCATCTCCCTCACCTTCTCACATGTTTGTGCCTGCCAATTACTCATCTCAGTTTTTTCCTCATTCCCCTTTATGTTCTGCCCTTTTTAAAACATGTTTTGCCTAGGGTACCACCACCTTGGCTGTGGGGCTCAGCTGTGCCTTACAGTGGATGATTTTGGGAGCCAGCTGAAAACACCTGTGCTCCTCACATGGGCCTCCCTGCAGCCCCTGAAAATCAGCACCTGGAGATCTTCACCTGATGCTCACTTATTACTAGTGCAAAACACATTGGTACACCAGTGATGATGAGGGAGTTGAGGAGACTAGGTGGTGGTCAGAATCCAAATTTACTGTGGTCTACATACGCTTATATACTCTTCTAGGCAGGCTAGTAATTTTTTTACTACAATGATTGGGTTAATCATCACATAAATAAACTTTGCAACATCTCTTTCTTGCAGAAGTTGATTCAATCTTCCTGTCAGCCAATCTAAATTCAATCCTCAAAGCTGTTTATTCTTGCCAAGGCATCCTAATTATCAGATCACTTATGCTGATCAGGTCCAAAGTACATCATAAGCATTGTAATCCAACATAATTGTGAAGCTTTATGTTGATTGAGTGCACATACACTTTGTACAATAAATGTATGTAAAGTAAAGATGAACTTTGCCTGTGAGGTATGGTGAAGGTTTCAAATGTGTAAAGTTCTCAGATACTTCAGGGACCAGAATAAGAGGTAGAAAAAAGAGTAAATACTATCCTTCTCACTTGATTTTTTCTTGTCAGAATACATTCAGCTCCTCATCCTGAACACCATTAATAGTTCTCCTTATCAACAGCTGCTTATGATTTTGATTATTCATTAAAGTAGGAATATTTAAACCTTTTATTTTTTAATCGTAACTATTCTGTATGTTAATTCAAATTGTCATAGTTTTCATCCAAATGGAATCATGTCATAGTGACATTCATTCACCAACTAATATTTCCTCTGTATATGATGAAAAATTCTATATTAATTGCTTTTCACTCTATCAGTTTTCCATACTGCTAGTTATCAGTCCTTGCCTGTGGAAACTGATCATACTTAACAATTAGTATACTTTTCTTCTTTGTTATTTTATATGTTCTTTTCAATTAATTATCAGCCAAAACTGCACTGTTCCCCCGCATTTCTCAAATGCCTCTGGGTAAATCGCTCTCTGCCTTACAATACTAACTCTTTATGCAAGGGATATATTACAGTTTCTCAGACAGAATATCTGCAATTCTACCAAGGTTAATTACTTTATATATGTTTTCTTAGAAATTAATTTAGCATATAATAATTTGGATTTCTTTTAATCATGGAGCAGATGCTTTCACCTCAGAATTTTCACACGATCAATGTCCTCAATGCTCTTAAAATAAAAGGAGCAGCAATACACAGAATATGAAAATTAGCTCACTTAGACCCAGAGCCTGCTCTTATGTTATTGCACACAAACCTGAAGCATTTTAATCATTCATTACATAGCTGATGCTGCCCAGTTGGCTCAAAAAAAAAAAAAAAACAAAAAAAAACAAAAAAAACCAAAACAAAACAAAACCCTGCAGAATGCTTAATAGCACAGGCAACAGAATGCTGTTCTATTTGCACAAATACAATAATTGGAGAAAGAAAATTTTCAAAAGAAAAACACTGTGAGAACATTGTAGAGATATTTTATTAAACTTCTTCTACTCAGTAGGATAAACTGTATTTTTTTATCAAACCCAGCAGAAATTATTAAACTTGTTAGGGAAGAAAAATAATTACAGTCACTAGCCACCTGAGCTTTTTGGACAGAAGATCCCTCTGTTAAAACTGCAGGGGTCAGAAAGAATTGAGAAGGATTAAAAACCGAGAAAAGATAAGAAAATGGAGGGAGGAGAAGGAAATAAGCAATTTAACCATCAGAGTAAATGTAATTCTGAGAAAGGACTACAGAGATTTTGGAGTATAATGAGTGAAGAAAACAAGTTTCACTAAGCTAGGAAATTTTGTCTTTTAATTTCATTTTTACGCTATTTATCAAGTCCATATTTTGCATGGGTTTTTGGAAACATAGACATTACCCAAAGAAAGCATTGCATCTTCTCAACGTGTTCTTCTCCTAGCTATATGAACCTTCAACATCTCTAAGCTTTCAATGTCTCATGTAAAAAGGGACAATATTATAATAAAAAAATCAAAGTTATTAATGATACATTATGGCTAATTTTGATTCTGCAAATCAATCACATGACAAATCTGTCTTGAGGCCTTCATTTGGATTTACATTGGATCACTTCCCCATATTTAAAAATATTAATTCAAAGAGACCAACAAGTAAATTTTAACATATATTCAGGGAGAGCAAATAAAAATAGCTCAAGTATAGACACATATAAACAGTAGAATGCTTTTTAATCCCAATCTGTAGAAAGTGAGGGACAACTAAAACTTCAAATCAGAGCACAAGAAGTTTTCAGAAATTTTTCCATGCATCTAAGCCTCTGACAAATGTTACTCTGTCTTGCTGTCAGTCTTGAAACCAATCGGGGGCTTCCTGAGTTATGGAAAACACTGCATCATCTCCTCTGAATCCCTAGGAAAGTATTTTTTTCCGTCGTCTTAAGGAGCAGTAATGCATCTGTTCCCTGCTTTACTGAGGTATCAGTTTAGAAGAACTGCATTCTCACCTCAGGAGCTGCACTTGGTCCCTTTTTTTTGGCCTCTGTCACCCTGTCCCTCACTGCAGGTGCCTAAGTGGACTGGGAGCAGGCAGAAAGCACCACATTCTCCAAACATTTCCATATGATCCAGAGTGCAGGAAAGTTACTTTCTATGGGCTTGCCCCATGCTTTTGGAAAAAACAGTACATGAATAAATCAGATATGTCCAGTTACAACCACATAATTACATATTTTCATGGATATATTTCTAGAAATAATGCATGAAATTGAAGATTTGTGAAAAGCACCAAAGAAACGGTTTTGTCCATTTACTTCAGGAGATGTGGTTAGGCCACTGTGATCAAGGCATTTTGTGCTCACAAACCAGAGTTCATTAGCAGTACATTACATTGAATCTTCCTTTTTTATATACCTTCCCAATTTCCCTTTACAAAAATTATAGAATTTTGAGGCTAATGATGGATACAGCACAGCACAATCATTATTCACTGAAGTCTGTTTCAGCAAAGAGGTTCCTACATGCAAACCCACACTGAGTCATGGATGTTGGAAAAAATACAGAGTAAAAGTTATTTTGTTTTTCATATTCAGCCTAATTACTGGTATATAATGAGGTGGCAGACTCACTGAGTACCAAGTGTACCTGCAGAGAACAGAGTCCATTTTCAAAATTTGTCTCAGTTTAGTGAAATTTATGAAGCTGAGAACAAGATGACAGAAGTAATAGTTTTGAGAAGAGAAGCACAAGTCTGGAATTTTTTTTCTTTAAAAAATAATTATGGTAACAAATATTTGAAAAATAAAATATCTGAATATTTTTAAGTACATATTTGATAAGTATTAAAAACCCAAACAAACAAACAAACCAAAATAAAATAACAAAAGACTTAATTTTGGCTACATTCTTCCCTTATGAATTTGTTACATTCAGGTTACAGAATACTTGAATTCCCACCAACAGCAGAAAAATCCTTGTTATGGGCAAAAAGAATGCATCGTATATGCAAAGCTGAGAATTAATTCTCAGTCTCTTTAAATTAACAGTGTAATCAAAGAACTATTACTCCAGTTGCATTGATTCTAACATTTCTAGGTCAAATCAGATGCAGGTAGAACATTGTATTCACCAGCTCTACAGAATCTACACTTCTTTCGGCACTATGCTCAGCCTTCTACTTCTCCTCTGCATCCTGTTGTCAATGGCTTTAGTTCTTGGTGGTTTTAGGCATTAAACCGTCAGTATACCAGTGATGAAGGACGTATGGTGGTAGGTATGGTTTCTTCCTCCTCACTCTAGGATTCACTCAGGTTCATTTTTTATACTTATATTGTCACATTCCACATCTTCCTGTCACCTGCAGGTGCACCATACATCTGAATTTACTGTAATGCTGTGATTTATACCTAATGAATACTTACACTTTTTTTTTTTTTTTTTTTTTTTTTTTTTTTTTTTTGTCTACAACTGTTTTTCCCCCCATCATCTCCCAAGGCTATGTTCCTTTAAGGACCAGTAGCTGAATGCTGGTGAGTGGCTTAAGTATGCTGAGGTCTGCTGTCACCTGGTGCCCGCATTTTCCAGACCCTTGTGATCACCCTGTGTCTCCATTTGCACTCCTGTTCTAGGTCTGCAGCCTGTCACAGGCAATAGCAATAATGTTCTTACTGGGTTGCAATGCTACACATTTGTGATACAAGAATTTCAGATCCAATTTCACATTGAGCAAAAATGTACTCTCTCACAGAAATAGTGCAGTACTGTCCTAGGGTGACTGTTATGGTGTTTGTATCTCCAATCGTGTGTTCTGTTTACGTTTGATATTATGTTCTGTGCTTTCAGAACTGACTCTGAAAGTGAAGGTTTGTTTTGCTGTGTAATCATCTGGTTCACCTCCCCCCATGTCTGCTGGAAAGCTAGAAAAGGCTAGGGCTGGCTGGCTGGCTTTTGCTTTGCTTGCTTGCTTGGCTTGCTTGCTTTGCTTGCTTGCTTGCTTGGCTTGCTTGCTTTGCCTGCTTTCTTGCTTTCTTGCTTTGCTTCCTAGTTAGGTTAAGCAGTCCAATTCTTTCCCTGGACTGTTGCTTTTTTTTTTCCCTTCCTCTTTCTGGGATCTGGGAAACACCAAAGAACACCAGGAGCCTGCATTTGGAGATCTGCAGCAGCCAACCCCAGCGTCCAGACCCAGGCGACCACTCCCAGGAAAGACCTTCTGGATTTGTTCAGCTCTTCAGAGGGGTGAAAGAGTTTTGTTGTCATCTTGTGTTGTTAATTGTTTTGGTGCTGGGGAGTGCTTTGTTGTTGAATAAACAGGTTCTTTTCCACTTCTCTCTCAGAGGGAATTTTTCCCTGAACCAGGTGGGTGGAGAGGGGCTGTGGGGGTTTATTTCCTGGGTTTTCCCCAAATTTGCCCTAAACTAGGACAAATATTTTGGCGCCCAACGTGGGGCTCGAGAGAGTGGAAAAAACCCTGTTGTAATCATATTTTTGTTCCAATTATTTTGTGTGGGTATGGAGCAGTTACTGGTTATGTTGTTTGAATTAATATTGTCTCTTGGGGTGAAGGCCTGCATGTGTCTCTGGTCCCTAGGGGTTTTTCAGATCTTAATCCCCCTGTGGTCCCTAGGTTTATTTTTTTATCCAGGAATAGCTCCGGTATTGTCCCTAATACGTAGGTTTTGCAGTAGAAGGGCACTGACCAGAATATCCATTGTGCTGTGCTTGGGTGTAATAGCTTCCAGAGGGTTTATAAAGGTGCTGAGGTCTGTTCCTGGAATGTATGGTTCATGGTTATGGTTGTACAGCCAGTTTGTTAGAGGGGAAGTAGGGGATGAGGCTTTTCAGCCTTTGCTTTCCTTCTTCTCCTCTGAATGTGTTACCTCCCTATTAGAGAATGTTCAGTTTCCCCTGACTGTTAAGGAGACCATCTTCCTGGTGTTTAATCTAGTAAGCTTTCTCTATACAGTCTGCAGTCTCTCTAGAATGAGGGCTGAGATTTCTAGAGGGGCTGATGAGACCTCTGACCCAGGAGTAGACCCAGGTGTGAGAAATCCTGAGTGGTGTGGGAAATGGGAGGAGATGGGCCAAATTTTAAAGGAATTTTCTGACCCTATAGCCTGGGACTTTCCTAGTGAACAAATTCAGAATCCGGCTGAGGTGGCGAAGTACTTGAAAGAGAAGTGCCATGATAACTCTAAGGAGAAAAAAATCATTGCAGTGAGCTGGGCCCTGGCATATGCTTATCGCACCCTGCTAGATACTGTAGGGCAGCAGACAGAGGAAGGGGGGCAGGGAGATAAATCAGCAGCTAAACCAGACAGTAAGCCTAGGCTAGCAGCTAAACCAGACTCAGCAGCCAAGCCTCAACCTATGGCTGTTGCTACTAGCACAAGAAGTGGGAAGCGCACAGAAAAGACCAATCGACCAGTGGATGATGACGATGATGATGATAATGCAGGAGAGGGACCCTCAATGCCTGCTGACATAAAATCAGAAGTCAAAGCAACTGGTACAAGATCAGAGGCCAATACTGAGTCCTTTTCCCTAAAGGACCTTCGTGGCCTGAGGAAGGATTATACCCGACGACCTGATGAGTCTGTAATTAGTTGGTTGGTCCGTCTTTGGGATGCTGCAGGCGAGGCTACAATTCTGGATGGTACTGAGGCAAGGCATTTGGGATCCCTGTCACATGATCCTGTTATTGATCAAGGAATGATGAGGGGGGCTAACCCTCACAGCCTCTGGGCACGAGTTCTGGAAAGTGTAGCACAAAGATACCTGTGTGCAGATGATCTTTATATGCAGCAAACCCAGTGGAAGACTATAGAACAAGGGATCCAACGTCTGAGAGAAATGGCAGTGGCAGAGATTATCTTCTCAGATGAAATAACAACTAGGAATCCAGACTTGGTACCATGTACATCTGTGATGTGGCGAAAACTTGTACGGCTTGGGCCACATGACTACGCTTCTGCCTTAGCAATAATGAAGCAAGATGAGAGGGATGAGACCGTGCTCGAAATGGCAAGGAAACTCCGAGCATATGCAGATGCTGTACATGGCCCAACCCATGCCAGAATTGCAGCAGTGGAAACACGTCTGCAGAAATTAGAAGATAAGATAGAGGAGAATCATAAGAGACTCAGGGAGGAGATAAAGGAGGACCTTCTCCAAATCTCAGCAGTACAGATCAGAGGTTCTGGTATCCAACGTAGACGTTCCTCAGATGGTGAGAGAAGGTACACCCCACGAACTGAGCTGTGGTTCTTCCTGCGCGATTGCGGAGAAAACATGAGGAAATGGGACGGAAAACCTACTGGTGCTCTGGCACAACGGGTGCGTGAATTGAAGGAAGGTAAGATTCAGAGAGGAAGTGCCACCAAAAGGAGAGCAGCTCCAGTTGCCCGTAGCCAAACTGCCAGGCATGATGATGATGATGACATGTCTGATCCCCTTGAAGGAACCTCTAAGACATACGCCCAAGGCAAGAAGGATAACCAGGCTTAGAGGGGCCCTGCCTCTAGCCAGGTAGAGGCGAGGGAAAACCGTGTTTTCTGGACTGTGTGGATTCGCTGGCCTGGCACATCGGACCCACAAAGATATAAGGCTTTGGTTGATGCTGGTGCACAATGCACGTTAATTCCATCAAGACACGTAGGGGCAGAATCTGTCTCTATTGCCGGTGTGACAGGTGGATCACAGGACTTTACCGTGGTGGAAGCTGATGTAAGTCTGACAGGAAATGAGTGGAAGAAACACCCTATTGTGACTGGCCCAGAGGCCCCATGTATTTTGGGCATAGATTACCTTCGAAGGGGATATTTTAAAGACCCAAAGGGACTCAGGTGGGCATTTGGGATAGCAGCTGTAGCGACAGAGGGCATCCAGCAACTGAACACCTTGCCTGGACTGTCTGAGAATCCAACTACAGTAGGACTTTTGAAGGGAGAAGAACAAAAGGTACCAGTTGCCACTTCAACAGTGCATCGTCGACAGTACAGAACAACTCGAGATGCTGTGGTTCCCATCCATAAGATGATCCGAGAGCTGGAGAGCCAAGGGGTGGTCAGCAAAACCCACTCACCCTTCAACAGCCCCATTTGGCCTGTGCGTAAATCTGAAGGAGAATGGAGATTGACTGTGGACTACCGTGCATTGAATGAAGTGACTCCACCACTGAGCGCTGCTGTGCCAGACATGCTGGAACTCCAGTACGAGCTGGAGTCCAAGGCAGCGAAGTGGTACGCCACTATTGATATTGCCAATGCATTTTTCTCCATTCCTCTGGCAGCAGAATGCAGGCCTCAGTTTGCCTTTACATGGAGGGGAGTGCAATATACCTGGAACCGACTGCCCCAGGGGTGGAAGCACAGTCCTACCATCTGCCATGGACTGATCCAGACTGCACTAGAAAAGGGTGAGGCTCCAGAACATCTACAATATATTGATGATATCATTGTGTGGGGGAACACAGCAGCAGAAGTGTTTGAGAAAGGAGAGAAAATCATCCGAATCCTCCTGGAAGCTGGTTTCGCCATCAAGAAGAGTAAAGTGAAGGGACCTGCTCGAGAGATCCAGTTCTTGGGAGTGAAGTGGCAAGATGGACGGCGTCAGATTCCTACAGATGTCATCAACAAGATCACAGCCATGTCCCCACCAACCAACAAGAAAGAGACACAAGCTTTCTTAGGCGCCATTGGTTTTTGGAGAATGCACATTCCTGAGTACAGTCAGATCGTGAGTCCCCTCTACCTGGTCACCCGCAAGAAGAATGATTTCTGCTGGGGCCCTGAGCAGCAGCAAGCTTTCACCCAGATAAAGCAGGAAATTGCTCATGCAGTAGCTCTTGGCCCAGTCAGGACAGGACCAGATGTGAAGAACGTGCTCTACTCTGCAGCCGGGAACCATGGTCTGTCCTGGAGCCTTTGGCAGAAGGTGCCTGATGAGACTCGGGGCCGACCACTGGGATTTTGGAGTCGGAGCTACAGAGGGTCTGAAGCCAACTACACCCCAACAGAGAAGGAAATCTTGGCCGCCTACGAGGGAGTCCAGGCCGCCTCAGAGGTGATTGGCACAGAAGCACAACTCCTCCTGGCACCCCGACTACCGGTGCTGGGGTGGATGTTCAGAGGAAAGGTTCCCTCCACCCACCATGCCACCAGTGCTACATGGAGCAAGTGGATTGCTCTCATTACGCAGCGTGCCCATATTGGTAAGCTGAATCGCCCTGGGATTTTGGAAGTAATTACAAATTGGCCCGAAGGTGAAAGTTTTGGTGTCGCAGATGAAGAAGAAGAACCAGTGACACGGGCTGAAGAAGCTCCACCATATAACCAACTGCCAGCAGAGGAAACACGCTATGCTCTCTTCACTGACGGTTCCTGTCGCATCGTAGGGATGAATCGGAAGTGGAAAGCAGCTGTATGGAGTCCCACACGACGGGTTGCAGAGGCCACTGAAGGAGAAGGTGGATCAAGCCAGTTTGCTGAACTCAAAGCCGTTCGACTGGCCCTAGACATTGCAGAAAGGGAGAAGTGGCCAAAGCTATACCTCTACACTGATTCATGGATGGTAGCCAATGCTCTGTGGGGGTGGCTAGAGAGGTGGAAAGAAGCTAACTGGCAGCGTAGAGGAAAACCAATTTGGGCTGCTGAAGAGTGGAAAGATATCGCTACCCGGGTAGAGAAGCTACCTGTGAAGGTTCGCCATGTAGATGCCCATGTCCCCAGAAGCAGAGCTAATGAAGAGCAGCAAAACAATCAGCAGGTAGATCAGGCTGCAAAGATAGGGGTATCAAAGATAGACCTCGACTGGGAACACAAGGGAGAGTTGTTCCTAGCACGATGGGCCCATGATGCCTCAGGCCATCAGGGTAGAGATGCCACTTATAAGTGGGCACGAGACCGAGGGGTGGATCTAACCATGGACAGTATTTCTCAGGTTATCCATGACTGTGAGACATGCGCTACCATCAAACAGGCCAAGCGGGTGAAGCCCCTGTGGTATGGTGGGCGGTGGTCCAAGTACAAGTATGGGGAGGCCTGGCAGATTGACTACATCACACTGCCCCAGACACGCCAAGGCAAGCGCTACGTGCTCACAATGGTAGAAGCCACCACTGGATGGTTGGAAACCTACCCTGTGTCTCATGCTACAGCCCGTAACACCATCCTGGGCCTTGAAAAGCAGGTCCTTTGGAGGCATGGTACCCCTGAGAGGATTGAGTCAGACAATGGGACTCATTTCAAGAACAGCCTTATCAACACCTGGGCTAGGGAACATGGCATTGAGTGGGTGTACCACATCCCCTACCATGCACCAGCTGCAGGCAAAGTGGAGAGGTACAATGGACTGTTAAAAACCACCTTAAAAGCATTGGGTGGGGGATCTTTCAAAAATTGGGAGCAACATTTAGCAAAGGCCACCTGGTTAGTTAACAGCCGAGGTTCCACCAATCGAGCAGGTCCTGCCCAGTCTGAGCCCCTGAATATAGTAGATGGAGATAAAGTCCCAGTGGCACATGTCAGAGGTTTGTTAGGGAAATCAGTGTGGATCAATCCTGCCTCGAGTACAGACAAACCCATTCGTGGGATTGTCTTTGCTCAGGGACCAGGTTGTACATGGTGGATAATGCAGAGAGATGGAACAACACGATGTGTACCTCAGGGAGATCTGATTGTGGGGTGAAACTATTGTGCAAAGATATGGAGATAAGGGGTGGAATGTCCTAGGGTGACTGTTATGGTGTTTGTATCTCCAATCGTGTGTTCTGTTTACGTTTGATATTATGTTCTGTGCTTTCAGAACTGACTCTGAAAGTGAAGGTTTGTTTTGCTGTGTTATCATCTGGTTCACCTCCCCCCATGTCTGCTGGAAAGCTAGAAAAGGCTAGGGCTGGCTGGCTGGCTTTTGCTTTGCTTGCTTGCTTGGCTTGCTTGCTTTGCTTGCTTGCTTGCTTGGCTTGCTTGCTTTGCCTGCTTTCTTGCTTTCTTGCTTTGCTTCCTAGTTAGGTTAAGCAGTCCAATTCTTTCCCTGGACTGTTGCTTTTTTTTTCCCCTTCCTCTTTCTGGGATCTGGGAAACACCAAAGAACACCAGGAGCCTGCATTTGGAGATCTGCAGCAGCCAACCCCAGCGTCCAGACCCAGGCGACCACTCCCAGGAAAGACCTTCTGGATTTGTTCAGCTCTTCAGAGGGGTGAAAGAGTTTTGTTGTCATCTTGTGTTGTTAATTGTTTTGGTGCTGGGGAGTGCTTTGTTGTTGAATAAACAGGTTCTTTTCCACTTCTCTCTCAGAGGGAATTTTTCCCTGAACCAGGTGGGTGGAGAGGGGCTGTGGGGGTTTATTTCCTGGGTTTTCCCCAAATTTGCCCTAAACTAGGACAAGTACTTTGTCTGAAAGAGAAATATTGAATTGTTTTGACAGTGATTAAATAATATATTGACACTTCCAATTTCAACATATTTTTCATCTAGTTGACTCTGCTAGCCCAATATTTTTAAATGGGAAATTTTAAGCTTTTAATAGAGAATTAAAAGAACTTTTGCCAATGATATCCCATAGATTGTCAAATAAACCTTCCAAAAGTGACTGCTAGATTGTATTTCCTGATAATATTATTTTTGGTATTGATTTAGTTCCTCAAAAATGTAATATCCTATGATAAATGGATTTACTGAAAATTTCTAAGTTACCATTGTTATGAATCCTTTTACCTCGTTATACTTAATACCACATTTATTGTCCATGTTTAAATAGGTGTGAATTTTAAAATACAAATTTTATTTATAAAACCTCAGCAGTTGAACAGCAAATATTGTATGTTTTATTCAATACTTTTGTTTTATATGGTCTTTATGCTAATGTCCTTTTATTGAACATGACTACTCTTCAAGACACAAAAGTAATTTAGTCTAACTATGATGATTACAACTGAATAAATTAAAGTGGTCACATTCCCTACTGTGATTAGACAATGATTTTGAGCACCAGAGTGGTACTGTATATTGATACTTGTTGTGTAAGCTGAAGTTAATTTTAAAAGTTTCAAGATAAAACAAAATAATCCCTCATATTTTCTAAATCACCTATAATATTATTTCAACAGCTTTACACTATGCTTTCAAAAATGGATGCACTTTCTGAGATTTTTTTTTATCACTTTGCCATGGTGATAAAGAAAATCTTCAAGATTACAATCCTTGGTTCAGAATATTAGAGAGACTCTGAAATAAGAAAGTCAATGCTTATTAGGCAAAGAGCTGACAGAAAAGAGAGGAAAATCAAGAAAATAAAGATAAAGGAAACAACAGGAGGTTGCTTGTTGAGCCTAGTGACCTTATTTGCTTCTCTTATTATGCTAAAATTGTGCCAATCACAGAAAAATAGAGAGAAAAAAAGTCCTTTAAAATTCAATTTTTCAGCACAGTGGTTGGATATTATTGGATTTTGTTTCCTGCCTCTATTCTCAACATTTTACTTTTTTCCCTCAGGGTAATACTTTAAAATGCAACTTGTTGTAAGCTAAAATGGAAAAACCTCACCTGATTATACATGGGTAAGTTATTGTTACTGACATGTATGCAAGCTGCTAACTAGTGCTGTGTGACCTTCATCCAGCCTGCATTACTTCCTTGACAAGCAGCACCAAAATTACTGTGTAAGAGTGAAATACAGCCTTGAATTTGTCTCAGAGCTTATTAAATATTTAATAAGTAATAAGGATCCATCAAAGATGGACTTTCCCTTACCTGTGACAGCTGGAGGCAAGAATTGTTTTACAGCTTGGCCTGAAAAGTGATTCTCTGTGAAAATGACACAAGCATAAGAGGCAGGAAAGAAGAAAAACACTGTTGTTAGCATTTAAACATACAGCAGTCTATGAATAGCTGACTTATTTGCTTTTATTATTATGGGACCCCAGGAACTAGGAACTATGATTGCAGACACAGTTTTCTGCATTTATCTATGTGTACGAATTGTATAGTATGAGTTGAGTAACATGGAAAGCTTTAATCCAGTTTCAGCTGAAATTTCATCTTTTTGCCTCTGCTATCAACTCCTTATATACCATAATAGCTGGAGTGTTTTAGTGCTGCTACTTGAATGTATTTAAGAAGGAAAATGTAGCTCATTGCTACTTTTGATGAAACACGCATACCTACATTCAGCATTGCTTGTAAATATCCTTTTCCTAAATAAGAAATGTCTTCTTTATATCTATTCTGAATCTGTCCTCTATTAGTTTAAAAATGCTATCCTATGTCCTTTTGCAGCAGGTCTCATTAAAAATTCCATTCCCAAAGAAGCCTGTATTTTGGTGAATAGGCTAAACTTGATTTCTTTCTCATAATTTCCTGTATTGTATAAATCTAGATTATCAGTTCTAAGAGCTACTTATCACTTTTGTAGCATTGAAAATTGTTCCTTTACATATTTTCGGTTGGATGGAAGAAGAAATGAGAGCTCCTAATAAATTACCAACTTCAAAGTGGCCTGAAGTAGAGAAATGAGAGGCTGAAAACTCTCTGTGCTGAAAGAGCCATGAAAATGGAGAAGATACCCAGGTGAATTAGTGATTCACCCCAGGTCTCTGAGCAGCAAGCACCAGTGCAGGACAAAAGGAAGAAATCTTATGTCTTATCATCACAGCCTCCATTGCATTTGTTACCTTTTTTTCTTTTTCTCATTAAATTAGATAAGGGCTTCTTTAATAAGCAAGAAATTTTAGAACTCTGGCATTCTCTATATAATTAAGCATGTGGGAGACAGGGTTTCAAACTGTGAAATAAATACAGTGTAACAAAATTTTTTGATGTCATAACTCTTGAGAGATGAAAGAAAACATTTAGCTCTGAAAAGTTCTAAGAATTGATCAAGTACTAGAAAAGGGTCTGAGAGATTCTTGAATTAAAATTCGCCCTTAAAAAAACACCTAGAAATTATTCAAGCATAATTATATTTTTATCAATAATTCAATGTATAGGAAGTATAGAAATACTCTAATGTAATACAAGAAAAAGCATTCAATATCAACTGAATGCAGAGTTCAGAGCTCAGGAATACCAACAGTATATCAATTTTATCCAAATGTATACAAGCTAAGAAAATTTGCATTAAAAAAAGGTAATAATTGAAACAGTCAATTTGATCTCTTTGCAGGCAGCTACAGTGAGCCCTAGGATGATAAAAGCACATCTGCAGTACCCCTAGCACAGATGAATGTTTTGTCAAAACACTGGAAAATTGAATATTAGTGAACTATCACAGTAAGGCAACTGTAAAATTTCCTTAGTTAAAATGAAACAAAGGTGCACAACTATTTTTATAGCTGAAACAGAATTAACAATAAAATACAACTAATGAAAAGTAAAATGTAAAATTCCAAACTTCAAATGGTGTGCTTATTGCAACTAAGTTTATATATAAAGAAGATAAAAACTAGGAAAGCTTTTACAAGCTTAGGGAGAAAAAAAAAAAAAAAAAGGATGTTGTTGGGCTAAAAATGCATCTAGCCAGACAAAACTAATTATTGATTTTAATATCTGGGAATGTAAAGTTTGTATTTTAAATATATGCATACATATCCTTGCTAAATGGACATTGGACCCAAAGAAGTATTAGAGTTATAAAGGCAATCCTAATGATCTGGTGGAGACAGAAGCTGAGAAAACATAAATATCACGGTATAAATCTGATCACGTAATTCTCTCCAGCTGCTAGGCACCCCACCTCAGGATTAAAACAGGAATTCCATACTGCTTCTGGAATCCAGAACCCAGGATAGACCTCTGTTCAGAACTAATCAGAATTAAGAAGACAAAATGCAGAAACAAATAATATCCACTGATATGAGTATTCAACTAAAGAGTTTACTCTCTCTGCCTTCTAACTTTTGTTAACTTTCTTGATTAGTTAGCAGGTAAAGTAGGCTCTGGTATTTTGAGTTGACCGGAGTGTTTTTTTGTTTTGTTTTGGTTTGGGTGTTTTTTCTGAAATGTATTATAGGGAGACCAAAAAAATCATTAACTGGAAGAAATGGGGAGGTATCAATAACGTTCAACAAGGGATAGAGTGGTCATTTTTTGCCATCATAGAAAAAAAAGCTCAGTCTTCCCCTTTGCCTTGGAGAAGGATTGAGGACAGACTGTCAGTTATGCATATCCCCAAATCTTTATTAAGAGCCCCCAGAGTGCAGTAAATATCTACCACCTACCTATGGCTCCCTCTGGGCTTCAATGCACCCTGAGCCTTTTACAGCGTGTGATATTCACTGGGTTAGCTACACACACAACAAAGGTACATGAGCACTGTGTTGTAGTTTTAGTGTCTAGCTACTATATAGTGTCTAGTTACTTTATAGATAACTTTCCAGTGAAATAAGGAATGCTTCCTGTCTTTGGCAGAGGTTTCCAGACGTCTCTGTGGTATTAATAATGAAGGCAGAGAGAGCCAATGATCTGATGAACTTTTGCACCTTTCAATTTGAAAAAGTGAATTTAGATGTCTCCAAGTGTAAAAAGGCTTGGGCAGCTCCAGGTATTGATGATTAGAGTGCATACCAGGGATAAGCACATCTTGTCTTACATGACCTAGATTGTTCTCAGACAGACATTGCCCATAATTGATATCAGTGTGATTGATAACTATCTTAGCAGGGTCCTAATAGACTAAGGAAATAAGGAATGCCTCAGCAATATTTAGACTTTTATCTTAAAAAGTTTGTCAATCTTGACAAGATTATGAAAAAAAAATACTGTGCTCTATCATGGATTATGCCTCATACTGGTTTTCCTTCTGCTAAAATAAAATATTCTATATAACTGTTAGTGCTGTGTAAAAAAGTATTGAACATTTTCTGTGAAGGGTCATAATTATTTATTTCTTAGAAAAGCAGTGAATTTAGTATGGTGTCTGTTGTTTACTTACCCAGCAGTGAACAGTAAGAAAAATAGAAAATATTAATGAGTGCAAGATATTTAAGGATGTCTCAGTGGGTTAAAGAGATGTTCTCTCTGTCATTCTATCTCAAAGCCAAAACTGACTCATCGGGTATGAATTATATCTAAGTAAGGGAGACTGAGACCTAGATCATCACTAAAATCTAGCAACAAGACATGTACTGATTTTAATAAGAGTTACATACTTGAGTGTTTCTTGGGATTTGGGTTACTCAACATACCCATGATTACATAAAAAATCATGTTGACACATAGATCTTTTGCATAAAAAACCCATGTCCTATACATTGAGTCTGGCCTCAAAATTAAGTTTGTGCCCTTAAAAACAAAATTAACCATTTATCTTTATACCTTTATGCTGAAGGAACCAAGATATGAGACAGATTGCAACAGAACTATCCATTTCAGCCTTCATTCCATCATAGGACAATTACATACAGGTAGTCACCTGCAAAAAAAGAGGAGAATCTCACTGCAAAAAAAAGGAGACCATGATGAAGTTGAACAGGCATTTTTTTAACTGGTTGTATCTTCGTGGTTCTCCCCTGATGAAGGTGTCAGCAGACAGCTGACAACATAAAGCTATATCAACACAATTTCGTCAATATGATTTATGGCAAGAAAAAATTGATTTAAAGCTCCTATTCCCTACACCAAATTTAGTAAAAATATGTCTGAATAGATATTACATTTCATACAAAACATGAATTACATTGCATTAAAAAATACTTCAGTAAATTGAACATTTTACTTATGTATTTCTGTGAATATAAATGCAAGAAAGGCTGCACTATCCTCTTTGGTGCTATTTTTACCTCCCGAACCAGCATCTTTCTATGCCAAGAATGAAGATGTTGCTTGTTTTTCTCTCCTTGTTTTTACTATGTACCAAGGACAATCTTTGTTAGAGAAGCAGGAGTGGTGTAAAGAATAACTGATGAATTCAGGAGGAAGGATTCATTGTGTACTTCCAATAAAAGGAACTTTCTTATTCAGTCTTTCAGGACCTGATCCAAGTCTCATTGAAGTCAGCTTGATTCTCTGCTCTGATTATTCAATACAGAATCATCAGAGACAAAGTAAACAAGACTTGTTCTAATAAGTTCCATAGAAGCTACAATCCTGCCTAAGGAAATCAATATGACTTCCGTATCTGGTTGTACATCACTGTACCCATTGTGCAATGAGTACTTTCACCCTCCGGATTTAGACACTGAGAGCACTTACTTCATCTAGTCATCAGTGCACCGGTTCTCAAACTCCCTGTGTTCCAAGAAATCCCAAATACAGCTGAACATCAACAGGCTGCAGTCTTCTAGCATCTTCTGTACCCTCTAGAATCTTTGAGTTTCTATCAGTTTCGTGTCTCACAGAAAATCCAGAACGTCAGCTGAGTCAGAAACGTGAGCCCCAGATAGGCACCAGTATTTAATTCCATGAGCTATGTCCCACTTATGTTTATTACTTCTCATTCCCCATTTATGCTGTTCTTGGCGGCATAACATAAACCAGTAAGTAAATGTGGTGAGGTGACCCTGTCCAGCAACCAAGCCCCAATTCTGTCCTTCATTCAACCTCCCCTTTGTGGGATGGGGAGAGGATCAGTAAGACATAAACTAGAAAAAATCATGGATCCAGAAAAATGGCCACTTTATATGTGAAAGGGGAGAAGGGGAAGAGGAAGGGAAGTATTTATGTACTACTTCTACCTGCAGAAGTTTTATATCTGTTGTTTTAAGAGTATGGTTATGGATGATCTGTGTTGATATTCAGACTGCACATTTTGTGGAAGAAAATTTTGGTTTTAATAGAAGAAATAAGGATATGTATCGATAAAGAACCAACTGAACAAGAATGACTGTTCATATTTTTTCTCTCACTTTGAGCATATGTGAATGATCCAGCAACAGTAATTCTTGATTCTTGTATAGGTAATTACCGCTTAAATAAGTTAATCAGCTTTCTTACCTTCTAAAAGGATGCATGAGTAAAAGGCAATTTTTGACACTAACACCTTGACATGAGGAATAATGTAAAGTGACTGATGGAACAACATAAATAGCAATAAGCCACTAAGAAGATTCCCTCTTGAGTTCTTGCAAATATGATTTCAGATCAACTGCAGTTTCATTTCTTCAGCTACACTCTTTTGGCAGTACAAAAACTTCTGAATTACAATTTCTACATCTTTGACAGGTAGTGATGCTATATGCTGTCTTTTGCTGCTAATTATCCAGCATAATTTTCCTGGATTTTTTTTTTTACTACTTAAAACTTCTTATCAAATTACTGTTTCCAGCTACATTTCTGTTATTCTTGGGTATTGCATAGCAGTAAAAAAACAAAAAAAAATCACAACATTTACATACAGTAAATTTTACAGGTGATTATTTGAAAGTCCATGGTCCTATCACAAAGGAGCTGATTGCTGCTGTGCTTTACCTTGACTGTGTGTGCACTTGACTCTGAGGGTCACCACCAAGCTGCAGCTGGCACAGCTGGCAGCAGCACACCTGCTAAGCAGAGCAGACTAATGAGGATATCTCACACCAGCACACTTTTCCTTTATGGTGGATAATATAGTTCTTCAGCAGAGGAAAAGTCCTTGTCCCCATCTGCAAAGTCCAAACTCGGCATGGGTCTGCCACAAGCCTGCTCACTGCTTGCCTTGAAATGACAGCTGCAGTTAGCAAACAGCATTACATAGTGGAACTCTGTATTTATTTATTTATTTTTATTTGCCTTCTTTTGTATGTTTTTTTATAGAAATCTAAAATACAGGCAGTGAAACCAAAGCTAAAACTATGTGTCCATTGCTATTGTGCCTTCATATGTACAAAATATTATGAACATTCACCTTAGATAGCAGGTATACATCTGGTCATCATAAATTATGAAAACAGTCAGTCAATATTTGCTCACCTTCAAGCAAAGAAAGATAGAATGGTTAAAAATTATATGTCTCCAGCAGGCTTTTCCATGTCAGTTGTTGATCAGCTGCCAAGAGCCATACACTGGCAAAGTTATACCATCTAGGGTATCATATTGCAGAAAATGTGTTCTTCTAAAGACTCTGTATACTGTGTATAGATATATTTTACTGGCAAACACTTTATTAAATATGTATTGAATAAAATGTGTACAGATTTTTCATCTTCTAACAACTACTTGTTAGTATTTTAGTCTCTTAAGAAAATATACGATGGATCTGTAAGAATTAGGTTAACGAGTGCTAGGAGTGTGATTGCATGATTAAAAAAAATTCAAACAAAACAAAAAAGCTTTTCCAATTTTTTTTTTCACATTAGGACACCCTTGGTATTAGTTGTTTGCATAGGTGTTGTGTATGTACCCTATTGTGTATAATGATTTTTTATCATTAGTCCTGCATTTAGACTCTTATTTACTTACAAACACTGCTCATATTGAAGTGAGAATTAACTAGCAGGACAACTCATAATGTTTATGGAAAATAAGACAACTTTACTACTTATGTATTTTGAATCATAACTCTAGAAAGAGTAAATATAATGATTGCATAAATACGGCTACCCAATATTTCCTTTTACATGATTCACCCTAATTAAATAGTTTTTAGTGTTAATTGCCCAATATTTTACTTTCAGATTGATTAGGACACTGATTTCATGAAAAATCTGGAATTTTGCCAGCTTCAGTTCTCTTTGTCTTTCTTTTATACTTTTTCAGCATAAGAAAACTCTGAAACCATCTTACTAACAGAAATCGAAGGTTCATACATTTGGACTGCTTTTTTCCTCCTAGATGCTCTGTAAAGAGCAGGGGAAAAGTTACAAATTTGGAAGATTCCTATTAACATAAACTAGCTGGCCATTATGGAGTTTAGACATTATTGAATGTCAGTATCTAAAGTGATACTCTGAAATAACTTTGATGCCATTCAACTTCTTAAATTGATAAAAAATTATGTAAGTGCTATAAAGCTGGTTATTAGTTATTCAATAAGTTAGGTATTTATTTAAAAGTAATACTTTCCATATATCTTTGTAGTCTAGCTGAACTTATTTGAAATTTAAATGTATATATATATTTAAGGCTTTTACCCCACAAAATAATTTCAGTTTTAGCATTAAAGAAGAAGCTTTAAATTGGATGACTTGTAAATAACTACTTCAAACTTCTTTAGAAAAAAAGAAAAAATACCTCATGTATCTTGGAGTTCACGGGGCTCTATGTTGCCTCAGGCCTTCTCCCTAACATTTAAGAATAGTTAATAGCTTGGTATAACATTTCAAGATACTTCTTATATTTTGTTGTACTTGTTGAAGAAAATATAGTTCTTGTATCTTTAGTATTTCATAAAGGTGTTTTCAGTCATTGGGAAAATATTACATGGCTGTTACCACACTTGTATTTATTAAATTTTAGGACCTTGGATGCAGATTTCTGAAGCTACTAGGTTGATAAGTTATTTAAAACGCTTCATCATTTCAGTTGAACTACCTGAATAGCTAGTCAGAAAAATAAAATTTAAGTTATGTTACAACCAAAGTTTTTACACATTTTTAATATATCGCACAGAAATATTATTTCCTGCCAAAGCTCTTTGCCAGCAGACGAAGCTTATTCATTTATTGAAACAGCATCAATAGCTGCCTTAAGTGAGGGAACTGGGAGAAACCCTGTGAACAAATGCCTCCTTGCACAAACCCAGAGGAAGACAATAATTTTTTAATTCCTCAGTTCTTCATTCTCATCTTTCTCATTTTCTTGATTACATCTGAGACTCAGGCACATAGAGGGCACAAAGT
Source organism: Taeniopygia guttata (assembly GCF_048771995.1). Lineage (NCBI taxonomy): Eukaryota > Metazoa > Chordata > Aves > Passeriformes > Estrildidae > Taeniopygia > Taeniopygia guttata. Next base: position 51,515,150 of record NC_133024.1, read on the forward strand.
ACCTTTGATCAGGCCCAGCTAGAGAGTATGGGAATAAAACTGTAGGGCTTGCACTGGACGTGAATTCCATCAACATAATATAGTGCAAAACAAAGCAGAGAAAAATACTCATAACACAGTGATTCCTATATCATCAGAAAAATGAAATTAGGAATGGAAAGAATTTTGAGGAAACCCAAAGACTTCCACTAAAGTTTAGAATTTGTAGAAATGTTTTCCAAACTATTAATGAACTGTGATCCTGAAATCTTTAGTAACGTTAAGTTTTATTTGTAATTCAAGCTTTCTCACCTCCCTGTAAGACAGTCTAAAAGGTTTTTTGTAGCTGAAAAGGGAACTTTTAAAAGGTGTCCATGCTACAGTTAATTGAAGCTAAAAATAAATATCTTTTGTTTCTTTTGTAAACATGGGTTGTTCTTGCTCTGCTCTTTAGAAAAAAAATAATATTGAAAATTAAAATGAATAATTAACAATGTCTTCTCCCTTATCCCATTATAGAAAAGGTTTTATTTCCCAAAAAAAGAGAACATAAGCTACTTAAACAAAACAGAAACTAGCTAGACAATTTTGAGTTGTAGGCTACGTACAATTGTAGCCGGAGCTAGTTCTGCTTATATTCATTCTATAAATGCAAGCTAAGAAAACAAAAGATTTTCAAGTCCTCCACCAAGGGCTGCAAGGTAATAGAAATAAAGGCACCAGTGAGGTGCTTCAAGATACTGCTTTATAGTACCTGATACAAAAATGTACATGAACACAGGAGCTCAGTGCTTTGAAAGCTAAGGTCAGCACAAGGTATGCAGCTTTCAACAGCAGTTTCAGAGAGGCTGAGTTGTAAAATAGTGATTGTCAGAGGGAGAAAATGAAAATCCAGACCGCACTTTGCTTCATCTTACTGCATTCAGAAGGTGCACATGAAATGTCTGGGCCCTTTTCAGCTTTAACCATACTTCAGTCTCCTTCCACCCACCTGTGGCCTCTGCCGTGACAAGGCTTCTGCTCTGCTTACTCTGCTGATGGCAGCAAACATTCTCCTGGCTATGGAAATGCCTGTTAGCAAAATGGTGTTAAGGAAAAATCTGTGCAGTACAGAAATCAATAGCAGAGCTTTTCATCGACTATAATGAAGCTAGATTTCATGATGCAAACCAAAATTCTTACACTTCAGATTGCTGCAGTTCTTTTCATCAGCATTCAGGAGCTAAAAAGATTTATCCAATGACACATTTAATTTTTAAATTACTTATGATGGAAAATGCTTAAATAAAAAGTCCATGTATGGCAAAAAGAAAAAAAATTGGGAAACTTATTTATGAAATTAAATCACTGTGTTGACTTCTTGTAGACTATCTTACTAGAAAAAACAGTGAAATAGTTAGAACTTTTCTAAATGTATTAATACATGTATAATAAATTTCAAATCAGATTGAGGACATGAACATACAAATACTCTCTTGTTCTTTCATGCTGTGAGCATCTGGAAGGGACATAAAATAAACAGATTAAATTGCAACCATCACTAAAATCTATCTCTTCCCTTTCTTTATGTCCTGAAGTGATTAATGCTAAGCATCCCACACTACTTCAGTCTTTAGAATAAAAGTCACAAATTCTCATATTTATTGCTTAATTGATGGTGAGATAAATAAAGTATTCTCTTTACTTAAATGCATTTTAACTAATTAATCTGATCTCTTTGACAAAGAAACAGTAGAACAGTACTGGAAAACTAGTATTTAGGACTGTTTAGAAACTGATTTCCTTCCTTCCTTCCTTCCTTCCTTCCTTCCTTCCTTCCTTCCTTCCTTCCTTCCTTCCTTCCTTCCTTCCTTCCTTCCTTCCTTCCTTCCTTCCTTCCTTCCTTCCTTCCTTCCTTCCTTCCTTCCTTCCTTCCTTCCTTCCTTCCTTCCTTCCTTCCTTCCTTCCTTCCTTCCTTCCTTCCTTCCTTCCTTCCTTCCTTCCTTCCTTCCTTCCTTCCTTCCTTCCTTCCTTCCTTCCTTCCTTCCTTCCTTCCTTCCTTCCTTCCTTCCTTCCTTCCTTCCTTCCTTCCTTCCTTCCTTCCTTCCTTCCTTCCTTCCTTCCTTCCTTCCTTCCTTCCTTCCTTCCTTCCTTCCTTCCTTCCCTCCTTCACTCCCTCCTTCACTCCCTCCCTCCCTAGCATATTCTAATATTTTACTGACGATAAAAAAGTTAAACCTAAACTGAAAAACAAATGTTTGAAATAAACAGTCAAAACACTCCAGATCATAAAAAATAGTGTTTCAAGTACTTTAATTTTTTAAATGTTGTTATTTCTTTCATTTATTTGTACATACCAACCAATATTTTTAAGTATATGAATTTATATTACCATACTATCTAATCTTAAATCACTGTTTTTACTGTTTTATCATTAGTGATTAGGCACTATGAAATATTTTTTTTCATAATGCATTTAAACTTAAGACCATTCAATTTTAAAATATTTAGGCCAGATTTGTTTGAAAAAATTAAATAGAATATTGCACTGAACTTGTCTTGATTCTGGGCCTGGCCCAAGACTTAGGATATTTCCAGCAACTCAGTGGAGGGTGCCATCACACAGCAGGATGTCTTCTCACTGGTTCTATCAGATCAAACTCAGACACTTGGTTTGAATTGGCTACTCCAGACTCTCTTTGTAGCCAACAGAAAAAAATCCCTAAAATACTTTGGACTGTGATTCATGTGAGCCCACATTCAGGTGACGTGATCTCTGCCTAAGGAGTCAAATTCTAAGTTTCTTTGCCAATAGTCCACTGATATTCCAGATGCAGATGTGCAGACATTAAAGATGAACTCTCCTGGCTCAGAGGAATCATAGCGTCAATTCCCCTTCCTTTATTCAGGATATCAAAACAATCAATGTAGTACCAAAGTCATAGGCGTCATAGGCCTTTGTTACCTTATTAGAAAGGGCAATGACCTTCACACTCATGACCCACCTGTGAAGTGGTGAAGCAGTGCAGCACAGCAGGAAATACCTTGCCTTGAATATTGTGAAGCTCTGAAGAAAGACAGATTTCTATTTTCTAATAAACTCCCAGATTTTTAGAGCACTGACTACAGACACACCACACACTAGAGTACACAGCTGTATAAGTGCTGCAGAAAGTATGTCTTTTATACACTGCTTCCCTCAGCTTCAAGGTAGACCAGGATAGAAAACCCCACCTCTTATTTCTCTATAGAATTAATACAAATCCTCAATGGTAGATAAAATGGTATCTATATGGTAGATAAAAATTATTTCAATTTTTCTTTTTTTTGGTGGAGGGATATCATCCATAATACTTAGACCTGATTGAAAATAAGACTGATTTCAATGTGCAAATAACAAACTAGAAAATTTAGGGGGGATAGTAAAATGTCAAATAGTTACACACATTACCAGTCCAATAGCTGCAAAGATCTTAAGCACATCTTCTAATCTAGCCAAGTATTTTATTTTAGCTTTCCACATTTATAGTAACAAGCACCTTTCACTCAAAGCCTAAGTAATCTTAGACCTTAATAGCTTTTCCCTGCAACATGAATCACACTTTCCTTTACTCATCCCCAGTAATGGAAATGTGAATTTGAATTATTGGAATAAGAAAATTATAGGTAATTTATGTTTGTTGTAGTCTTGTTTCTATGATTTTGAAAGAAGATGGCCATAATTTGTAACCCTGGTAACAGGGACTGCACAGCCATTTGTTAAATCTGACCCAACAAATGGCTTGTTCCTCTGTATTTTAGTTGGAAGGAAAAAAAAAAAAAAAGAAAAAAAATATATTAACTCATCATTTGGGAATTTCCTTCTTGTTGATATTGTTAATCAAGTAGCATTAGAGAACTAAATATTACAAAAGGATTTCAGTAAATAACCACTTCTGCCAGAGCTGTCATAAAGGGAAAGAATTCCTTTAAATAATGTCACTGGATAATAACACCAAAAATCACCATCCATTGAAGAACACACTTGATTTCATTACATGCCTAATCAATACGTATTCAGATTGTTACCTAAGGGTTGGTTAAACATTTACTTACAATTGCAGCAAACACAGACCTTACAGTGAGAGTAACTGCATAAAACCTGAAAAAATTCTACAAAGATCCCAATTCTTTGTGAAAGATGTGGATCATGACTCTGCTCCCTCTGAAGTAAACAGAAATCAAAGTTCTTTAAAGTTTGCAAGAGGTGCCTTGTAACTTTCTAGCATCTTGTCCTCAATTAGCATCAGTTTAGAGCTGAAACATTGGTCTGTTAATTTAAATTGCTTTGATGTGATGGAGCAGACTGTGTTCTAAATGCTTTTTCCTAAATCACACACAATTAAATAAAAAGCTTGTGATGTGTTGATGGGATATCAGTGCCCACAAGCTGTAGGGTTTGGCTGTATTATATAAATGTTTCTTTTTTAAAAACAGTCACTCTCTGTACTTCTCAGTGATATATCATTTGAAATCCACTATTGAAAACATACTTATCCCCTGAAACAGTCCCACTTTAATGACTACATTCCATTAACAACCTTCTTTTCCAAGCATGTTCTGTCTGTGAATCTAGTGTACCTTTTACCCATAACATGCCTTCAGACATCCAATTTCACTGACATTTCACACAAGATAGTGAATTTCACCCTCATACTCTATTTACCAGGTGTTTCTTCAGCTCATAAATAAAATATTCAATTACCTAACCAACTGTCACACCACTGAATTTTGCTAGTCAGAAGAGAATGCATGAATGTGTGCACACATTTTTTTTTTTTTAGAGGGGGTGTTTGTTTGTTTGTTTTGTTTTGTCATGTAAATATAAAACCCAAATGCCTTCTTCTGATATACAGACATGTCAAGATTTCACTTGCCCTCTGTCAGGTCTGGATTGAATGTGGATTCCATACGTTTCTATATCAAACACTAGCTAATGGCTGATCATAAATTCCAGGCAACTTTCTTGGATAAACTTTTTTAGTGCACAATCAAGACAGATCCTCTTTATGTAATGGAACACCATATGGTGCTTCTGATAACACTGTAAAACCTGTGCATGAGACTCCTTGAGACACAGCTGGCTAGAAAAATTTGACTTGGAAATTTTTGAAAAAATTTTCTGCGCTGCACTGTAGTCGGATTTCCTCACAGCAACATTCAGGCACAATGAACAGGGAAAGGAAGAACCACTGACTCAGCTGTGCAATTTCTCAAATATGCATATACACTATCACATTTCAGTATTAAAGCACAAATGTACCTAAAATTGAACATCCCAGAGAGCATTTACCATTCCTGTTCCTTTCACAAGAGAGTGAACTCAGGATTTAGGCTGTGTCTTCGAGACTCACAACCCTCTGGCCTGGCTGAACTGTGTACCTGGCTACTGATTGAGAAACTTCCCAGTTTGCGCCAAAAGCTTTCCCCTTTTAAAACTGTCTGTGGCTCTTTCAACCCCCTGTGCTTATGCTGCAAATTTCCCAGCTCTGACATGAACATGCACCCTTTCTGCTTCTGGGCAGAGTTGTTCAAAGTCAATGGCCCTGCTGCTAGCAAGCACATTGATCCACTGGTGTAGAGCCATTAAGTGTTGATGGCCCTTGATTGCTCTGTCAAAGCTTCCCAGCTACAGTCTCTCCTCTACGTGCCAACTTCCTGCTTTAAAATGAATGCTTTAAGCTGCACTTAATAGCTGCACTGAATGCTTTAAGCTGCACTTACCTTCAAAATGAAGTGTGAAACACAACAGCCTATTCACAAAACACAAATGGGAATTATACATTGACAACGACATAACCCCAAACATCACTACTTTTGTTGTGAGTTAAAAGAATGTCAATTACTCTTTTCCAGCAATTTAGACTCAAAAATCTAACGAAGGAAATGGAAAAAAAGCAGAATTTGAAAGAATACCACAAGTGTAAGTATGGAACAGAGAAGTCATCTCCGAGAAAATGCATGGGTAATAATTCTCTGACTTCATAGCAAAAAGGCCAAATTCTTACTAGGGCAGACTAAAATGATGAGCTATATGAATCTCAAGTGTTGTCAATCATGTGTCTGAACTATCCTAAAGAGTCGAGTTTTATATGAGACTTTTGAATGAGCTCAGTTTGACTCACTCTTTGGCACAGTGCATGCTATTACTGATGATTTGCACACTAAATTGATGAAAATTCCCATAATAAATTATTGACTTATTTAATCCCATTTCACCCAGCCAGGCATATAATTAATCACAGTTTTGCAAAACCATGAACCTGTTAAAATCCAAATATGTATGCAATCAACAGTGCTTCTCAGATTAGCTTTAATCTGTTGACTAATAACATGAAGATTGATATTCACACTCAAACAGCCCCTCTATCCGTTGAAAGCATAGATGTATATTGAAACAGCAAATGGATTTCATATTCTAGCCTCTAAATAGATGACAGATGCTCAGCTGGTGTCACCTGGTAGAGGTCTATTGAAGGAAATGTCAATTTAAACCAGCTGGTCTATGTGACTACATGTCTAGGTGAAAGTGAATTTCTATGATTTGTATATAGAGTTCTTTGTTCCACTTACTTGATTCTTCTTTAATGATAGCAAAATAGAGTTAGCTGCATATGTTGTTTTAGTTTAGAAGCAAAATGCAGAGCCTGATGTTGCCTTTATATTTGTTAAAAGAGTTGCATTTCCAAACAATACCCAGAAAGGGCAGTTACATGCCTAAGAGAAGAAAGAGGAGTTTTCAACTGAGTTAAAAAGGCAAGGGAAAAGAAGCAAGAGAAAAAAAAAAAAAGAAAAGGAAAGGTTGCAGAGAAGAGTCCAGGAAACTCTGGAGGAAATAAAACTTGAGAGCAGAAAATTCGATGCAAAAAGAATTTCAGTAATGAGCAAATGCAGTTACAATGAGCTTCAATCTCAGGTGTTTCCATACACTGAGTTTTTTTCTGTGTTTCCAAAAAAACCATAAATATATACAATAGATCAGTCTATTCTAGTCTGAGTTATATATGAATTTTGGTAAACAGATTTGCAGTTGTTGTTTTCAAGCTGCTTTTATGTCTTATTTTGATATGCAAATAACAGAGGCGCAAATGTAAAATCACCTACCAAACAACAACACAATCTTATTTTATTCTACCTTTCTAAACATTCTTTTCTGGGTTTGCTTTTCTAAAGGCAAAAAAAGCTCTTCCATTCAGATTGGAAACAGGACTCCAAACTAGGCTATGTAAACTAATCTGCGCATTCTGAGATTAAACCAAGTAAAGTATTGTAACACTTTAAAAAAATATATATACAGTTTTTTCAAAAACCAGAAAGGTTTTCACAAAGGTATAATTATAAATAGGGAAAAAGTATACAACCTAGTGAGCTAAACATTGTCAATTTTACTGAGACTTGTCCTTGCTCAAATTTTAAAGGAGTTGAGTCCCCAGTAGAATTTTTCTTCTCCTTGTTTTTAAGATAGTATTTACATATACATGCAGAGATTTATGATAACGCATTTGCAAGTGTTGTGGCCAGCCAGAAACAGTGAAGAAAATATATCAGTTACTGACTTATATAAAGAAATGCTTATAAGCAGAGAATGCCTATGCCAGAGTGTGAGAAACAACCCCTGAAGTAGGAATTGAGTGCACAGTGAAAAAGATTTCACAGCATAGTATCAGCTGAAGTTGGGCTGCTGGGACAAACTCATCTAAAATATTCTCAATATCACCCTCAATGAATGGTTCCACCAAGAGAAGTAATAGAAGTTTCCAAGAAATCACCAAGAACTGACAGCACAGTCACAGGACAACGTTCTTGTGATTACATACACATTTCTCATGTATATGCATACATAGATATATGTATGTACGAAAAATATGTCTCTGTGTGTGTATACATATGTGCGTATGTGTGCGTGTATGTGTATACATATACATATGCGTATTCTCCTGTGACTCTATATACTTAACAAAGTATATCACAACAGTGTATGCCAAAAAATCATGTTCCCACATCTGTTTTATTTTGTTCTTTATTTTTTAAATGAGCACCAGACAACACATTCTGCCCAAAATAACTTCTATTTCAGTAACTAGGCAAGAGAGGTAGACCAGTGATTAATTATGTCACATTTTGCCAGTAATCAGTGCCTATGACATCAAGGTTTCCTTCTTATCTCTCAGTGGTGCACATAACCCAGCTTGCTAATAACTGGTGAATAGTAAGGGCTTTGCTGTACGAGTAAGGGCTTTTGCTTTTGAGCAGAGGCTCAAACAAAGTCAGAGGCAGTATTACATTGGAAATAATTACCCATGGTAGAACAATACTTGTATAAACAAATTAAAACAAGCAAGGTCTAGTCACCTCTGAAAAATCTCCTAGGACATAATTGAAAGCACTTAGCAAACCAGCTGTTTAGAGAGAAAAGGAAGACTACTATTTTATTCAGTTAAAATTAGCAGATGTACTTCAAGGGGCAGAAAGCAGACCTGGAATTTGACTCAGCCACACCCTGGTTACATGACTGTTTTGGTATAGATCTCTGTGGCCACAAACAGACAAACTTACAATTCACAGAGCTGCACTGGGATTATGGTATCTGCTTGAAATTTTTGTGGGTACTTTATAGACTATTCCAATACTGAAACTGCAAAGCAAGTTGAAGGTCTGTGCATTAAAATTTTATGAAAGTGGATCAAAAAGATTATTTTAAAAGTTCTTCTGGGAAATGTTTATTGTACGTTCAACATTACAATATAAATTACTGTAAGTGAGTTAAAGATACCAAATGCCCCAAAATAATTCATTTTCCCATGTCATCCTGTTCAAGAGTCATAACTCTTATTTTTTTAAGTGCTTTAGTTCTCAACTAGTGAACTATTGCATAACACAGGCCCACTTTTCTGTCAAAAATAATCACTGAGTTCAGTGGAGCTTGCCAAAATTAGATCATCAGTGTCCAGAGTAGAAACAATCTCAGAGATCATAAGTTTGTTGGAATTTTTTTGTAAAACCAATGTTTTTCTGCAATTGCAATTCTGAAGAACTGCAGACTTCCCCATAAAGGAACTAAAAAGGTAAAATCTGCTGCTGGAGCACAACTTTGACAAGTACATACAAGGGTTTTTGTTTTTTTGTTTTTTTTTTTTCTGTTACTGAGCTATTATGTCTACCATACTTTGGACAACATAATGTAGTCCATCATGCCTGTAGCTTTGCTCAGCTTGCGGTTTATAATGTTCTCTGTGGTAGTCATTACACAGCCTGCAGCCACTAACAGTTGCTGAACATGCTTTTGAAGCTCAGTCTAGAAGTCTGGCTTGCTCTCTAACAGACATTGAAAACGAGTCAGCTCATTTATTTAGAAGACATAGATATACCTAGAGTGCTACATATGTAGGTTTTCTTGAGATTTTCTTAGAAACAGCCTATCTATTTCAGAATAAATTATATGCACTTAGCTGGAGGGACACTGTGGATCAAGCTCAGGGAAAAATGAGATGTTGGCAGAGGAGAGGGAGAGAAACTTTTTTACAGAGAGTTTTATAAAGTTTAACAGGGGGAAAGTACCTAACCCAGCATCATAAAATATTGAAATGAGAGCATGTAATTAGGAAAATGATTCTATGAGATGTAATTAGATCTGTTTGATGTGAAAACTGGATGAGTAATCATTTCCTGTATGCAAATACTTAGTGCACATGTATTTCAACTATAAGATCTAAGGAGTGCATACATTGTCTGCAATATATATTAATGACACAAATCTTCTAAATGGCTGTTCAGATATTACTGGGGGAGTAAATTCTATGGAAGGGAGTTGTCATTTTTCACAGCATTTTAGGGAGTGCAAATGTGGTATAATGACTGAGGAACTGCTATTCATGGGAGTGCTTTTTAAATGTACTGTACTAGAATGCTTTTACATTTTACTGCTTCACTGGGCTGAGGTAAAAATTTATATTCAGCTTTAAGAGATGGCATTATTTGTAACTGAGTGTGTAACTTAAGGAAATCAGAAACAAAATAAAACAATGATCTATTTCATAGGACCATACAATAATGGTTTGGGTAGGAAGGGACCTTAGATAATCTAAATCCAGCTCCCTGCCATGGGTAGGAACACTTTTTGCTAGACTGGGTTGCCCAGAGCCCCATCCAACCTGGCCTTGAATACCTCCACCAGTGGGTCAGCCACAACTTGCCTGGGCAACTTGTTCTAGCGCTTCAGCATCTTCTGAGTAAAGAATTTCTTGCTGATATCTAATCTAAACCTATTGTCTTTCAGACTGAAGCCATTCCCCCTTGTCCTGTCACTACACACCTCTGTTAACACTGTCTCTTCATTTCCCCCGTAGGCTCCCTTCAGGAATGCCACATTCAGTCACCCTGGAGCCTTCTCTTCTCCCGACTGAAGAATCACAATTCTCTTAGCCTTCCCTCATATTAGGGATACTCCATTTCAGCTAATCATTTTATCCCTCTTAGTCATCACCTCTAAACAGGTAATTTTTGTAAGAGCAGTTAGGTCTGCACAGAAATATTTTCTGGTCATTAGGTCAACATCAGTGATGTGTCCTCTGTTCCAAAATTAAACTCTCTGCTGTGGGAATACCTGCTAATCCCTGATAAAGATTCTTCTTCTTGGAGTATAGATTGTTTTTTTTATTCAAGGCACGGTGACTTTTGCAACTACTAATGTTATATGCCTAGTTTAAGACATATATGATAATGTGTGTTTCATAAATGTATATATATATATTTAAAGAGGTATATCATTAAAAAAAAGATCACCAATCACTTCTCCAGCTGCAGAAAACAAGACAATGGTATTCAATTTTTCCATTTGTTATTAAAAATACTGTGTCTCTTTCTTAAACTTTTCAGAAAACTTAGCATATATTTATTGATAGAATTACAATTTTAAATTAGGAACAGCAATATATATTCTGAAGAATCCACATTTTTATGGACTACTCTATATGCGTCCTCTTGATACAACTGCATGGGATTAAGTTCTCAGACACACATTCTATTTGTACAGAAACATTTGTAAGTATATTGAGAAGGAAATTCTGCATCTCTAAAAGCAAATAAATGAGAAAATAAATGACCTAGAAGCAACAACTACTGAGTTGGTAATCAAATCTTGAAAGTCTTGAAAGAGAATTATGGGATTGAATATTAAATACTCGACATTAGTTTCTTTTCTCCCAGAGAGAATATGACTTTCCTGTGCAAAACATTTAGATTATAGTTTGTGTCCTGTGCTCTCAGCCCTTTAAATTGTTTAAGACTTTAAAATTTAATCAAGGGATTTCTTAATGGAGGTGAATGAAGAGTAACATCACAAATACATTTGACAAAAGGGTAACAAATTTCTACTTAATTATTTACAATGGCCTTATACTGCTACTTAGAGAAGCAAAGTAGTCAGGCTCCTGAGCATCAGATCCAGCAGCCTGGAAGGGCAAGGACATCAATTCGTCCTCACATCATGCAAACAGTTTTCAAGATTGCATTTTGTTGATCTTGATGAAATTACAAATCTGATGCAGCATGCCAGTAATTTATGATCACAGGTCACTCCAAGCTGAATGCTTTCAGGGCACATCAAACCTACTTGTCATTTGCATGCAACTCATTTTGTCACCTAAGAGATTTTTTTATATCGGGCCACTGGGCAGGCATTTGCAGTTCTGGAAGGCCTGAATTTTTTTTAAAAAATGACCTCTTTTCATCCATCACCACAATAAAAAAAAATCAATGCAAAATGTAATGTTAAAGCAATTAACCTATTATCTTCAGGTCAGGTATTTGTTATTTTGCCATTTACAGAATGACAAACTCTCCCACTCAGCTGCTGATGTTTGGACTGGGCCAGCTGTCTGTTTTTCTTAATGTTCTTTTAGTTGATTACATGACTATGAAGTGCCCTTCTTCCCACCACTTGGGATTACTCCTATTTAACTCTATAGCTGAGCAATTTTCCCTGTATTGCCTATTCAAGGAAAAAGAAAAAGGCAGATTCTGTAGCTGTTATGTAATATCTTTCTCACCTTTCAACATTTTGGACAGGTTCCTTTACTTTTTTTTTTTTTTTCAGAGAAATCTTTCTCACTTCTAATGTACTAGGTGGAAAAAAAAAGGAAGTAAGTTATTTGATGTTATTTCTAATGCTATGCCACTCACAGGAACCACAGGGCTCCTCTAAGAATAGTAACAATTTAGAAAAGCAAGGTATTATTTCTCAAGGTATTTCAAAATTAAAGCCTACATGATAGAAGTATACCAAGATTCATACAGACTTGATGGAGGAAGTTTCAATACTTGAATCATTCTGATTGTGGGGGATAGGAGTTGGGTAGTGATGGGTTGCAACATGAATATAATTTATTATCACTAAGTGAGTAGTCTTCACTCTACGTCTGTCCTGGTCATCCTCAATTTCTTTGCAAACAGCTCCAAGAGGAAACTTATCTCACCCAATGACACCTAAGATAAATTAGGAAAAAAAAAAAGCCTCCTGAGGGTTCTAATTTCTGTCTAATGACAATGGGGAGAGCTAAGATAATTCATTAATCTTTAGACACAGAACTGATGGCTCTCTGAAATTATACAGAATGAATCCTGCATTGGGCATATTTTTACTCCAGGTGCAGACTGCCAACTGGGTTAAATTCGTGCTGTGGCATAGTTAGTGCACAGCTTCTGTGTATCACAATGCACTTCACCTAATTACCATGCTGCAGAAGCCTCGTTTCAAGTCTAGAGCATAACAATGGAAATATTCACTTGATCACATAAAAGCATGCTAACACAATTTTAAAAAGTATTATGCCTGTACTGCCTTTAAACTATGCAAAGCAGTTTAAGCCAGACCCAGTCCAAAGGAGTTAACTTGGAACTGTGTCTATTGATGATACCCACAATAGGGTAGCTACACACAAGGCTGGTGCTGTAGGATTCCCATCTTAGTAGTAAATCCAAATATCAAACCTGTGGCAGTTTGGGCCAGATGGACAGACTCCTAGACTGCCTGGGAGATTGGTAAGAGGTCTCCAAACCTTGGAGACTAAATTGGTGATTAAAAATGAGGGATGGGCACAGTTTGGTGACCCAAAAATGAAGATTTATTAATATGAAAATACCAAACTGCATGAAGGTGAATAGGGTACAAAGAGGTGCACCAAAAGGGCCAAGGGCCAGGGTGAACAAAACTTATGCAAGACAGGATAGAGGGGGAATTTGAGGGTGAGGGTCCAATAGGAAAGAGGGATTAGGAATATGTAAAATTTTGCAGCACTTTCAAACTAATTTTACAGAGAACAGAGAAATTTCTGGAAATTTCACTCCCAGGCGATGCTGGGAGTGAACCATTCTCTCCACCATAACTGAAGTGAGTTTTCCCATATCCTTATGCTTCAGTCTTGACAACTTTATTTCACCTCAACACAAACCCAAGTGCTTATAAAGAAAATTGATTTGCATCTCTGTTGTGATTTCATTAGGCATATTTAGAGTCTGATCTCGTGGTCCACAGAGTTTGAAACAGAACAGATCAATCCCACACATAAATACATGTTTAGGAATAAAGTAAATAAAGTTTCAACTTGATCATATTTGGACCCATTTAAATATATATATATATATATATATATATATATATATATAATGTCCATCTTTGTTTTGAGTGTGTTTTTTTTTTTGGTTTTTTTTTGTTTGTTTTTTTTTTTTTTGCATTTGGATATTGTGCATAGCTTGACCTTTAAAGGAAGTGACATAGATATATCATTTCCTTCTTTGCTGGTATACCACATTGTACTTTGGACAGCCTTATCCTGTGGCCTTATGCTTTGCTCATTTTACCTCATCAGCTTTCATGTTTCAGGTACTATAATTGGACAAATATCTCTCCATTTTTTGTTATTCCATGTATTAAGACAAACAGCTCAACCAATCTCCCTGTCATGACATCCTGTCATCAATTCACACACAACAGAGGGGAAAAAACACCTCTCCTTCTCTACTGCTACCAAAACTGTCATACAGAATTATAAACCAGGTAATATAATTTTCTCCAAAACATTTTCCACATCATTTATGGGAGATGAAGGTGCAAAAAACATCCAAGCATGTATTGTCATTCTCACTTATAGGAGAAATCTGAATTGGTCAAAAGTGTAACTTCCTTGTTCATATATTTTCTGAGAGAAAGACCAAGGAAGCTTGGATAAAGAGGTCAGTTCTAACTTCCAGCATATGCAGGTAGGTATTGCAAGAAAAAGAAAACATTTCTCTGTGTTCTGTTTTCCTATAATATAAGCCTATCAAGGTTTGAGCAACAGTACCAATTAAACTAACTATAAAATCTTGACATTTAGTGTTGAGACAGATAATAAGGGAACACAAGTAAAACCTGTCAGGGGAATAGGGAAACTGAAGGTGAGTCATCACACCTGGAAAGATCTGTTGATTCTGTATGAGACTCAAATGATAAATTACATGCAGACTGTAAAAACATAAATTTATAACAGAAACAGCAACTTGGGTGTTGCAGTGCCACACATCTGTTTTATATATTGCTGAATAATTTAGTAATGCATTTTAAATTTAGAATAAGTTGCAAAGGGTCATTAATATTGTATAGAGCATTGCTGAATTACATGGTATCAAAATTACATCTATTATAGAGTGTTTCTTCCAGTAATGGTCACCTATGTTTATACATAGTCACTGCTTTTCTTAAATATTTAGTGAGGTTCAGGAGACTGAAATCAACAGATGTTCTATAGTATATAGCTGTCACGATCCGCTTATAGCGGGGTGTCGTGATGGTTCGTTGGCCAATCCCAAAGTGCAAAAGACAAACAACAGGGGACTATCAGTTTAATCACAATAGATGCACCCTTATTAAGGGCCAAAACAATAAACAATAAATGTGATAGTGAGGTCAGAAAAGAAATAAAAAGGAGAGAGAGAGAGAGAGAGAGAAGGGGGGATGGGAATAGCTACCAACACAGACGAGGTCCTCAGTGGTCCGGATGATGGGGATCCATCTTGCTGTGTTGGGGAGACTCTCCAAAGTCCTACCTAACCCAGGGGTCCAGTTATAGTCCACAGAGGGAAAAGGGGGGAACATGCAGAGCAATGAGAGTATATTGAAATTGCTATGGGGGGGAACAGGTGTATCTACAGAAAATCATCCAGGCTGAACAAACACAATGAAGAATAAGTCCATTGAAGTTACTGGAGAAGAACAGGTCATGTCATTCCCGCCCCCCCACCCCCAGCCCCCACCACCACTCTCTGTGGTAGGGGGTCTCAGTCTCAGTCCTTGGGGAGAGGGTTCTTGATCTCCGTCTGTCACAGTGGTAATGAGGCAGATGAAGGGTCTGCAGTGAGAGACCACCAGAGTCATCCCAACAGTTCATTTGGCTTAAAGGTGGAGAGTGAAGCAGGAATTGCAGTAGGCTGCTCTGTGCTGGGTCCACGCTGGGTCTTCGCCAAGTCCTTGCCAAGTTCTTGCCGGGACTCATTCAGAACAGAACATAACGGTACAGCGGCTGCACCTGCACTGTTGCCTTCTCCAAGCTGGAACTGCAGTGGGGGAAGGGAGTTCCTTCTCCTGGCAATCGGCAGGCAAATGAGTGAGGGTCTTCAGATGGCCTCTTACAATAGCTCTTCCAGATGGCAAACACTCCTGCTTTAATAGGCTAAATCAGCCTTTTTTTGTCATCAATATCTAAACCATCACTACAAAACTATTTTTTTTCCTGCAACTATTAAGTTGCAAAAAAACAATTTTTCAGTGAACCTTCAGAAAGATAATGTACACTGAAGATTTAATTGTTTAAATTTCTACTTGATTATGGTACACATTGGATTTTCTCTGAAGTTCCTCAGGAAAAGCTTTGAAAAGTGTGAAAATTATTGCTGTTGAAGAGAAATCTTTCTGTATCTGAGCAAGTGTCAACATCTTTACCTTTTAAAATGCCATGCTTCTATGTTCTCATGAGACAAGGCTTTCTGAAACAGTGAGTGGAGAATAAAACTTTGTTGTTAGAATGTAGAAGAATGTTTTATACAGTATATTATTTTCTACTAATGCAATATAATATTATGCTATAAGATTGACATTGCTCAGTCATTCTTGCTATCACTTATATTGAATAAAAATATTTTCTCATATTCTTTCAGTGAATGCTGTCTTCATAATGGAACATATGTACTGAAAAGTGTTTCAAGATGCTGGCAGACTCTTAAATCAGCTTTTTAAAAGAAATAAAAGTTTTTTTAATCTGACCCTTTTGATTCATCCTTGGCACAGCATTGTTGCAAAAAGCTATTTTCTTTTCTGAAGCCTAATTACAGAGATTTAAGTATCTGCATTCCCAAATCAAACCCATATTCATTTTTCCTGCGATATTACTGTCAGTCTCAGCACAGCTGTGAAATATAACATCCCAGCCTGTTGCAATAATGAAGCAAAGAGCTTTATTTATTTATTTTAAGGTTTAAAATAATAGTAAAAATTATATTCAAGAAGAGTGTTTCTTTGTTGATATTAAGATACCTTCTATATTTAGTCACCTGGTGACACCTTGAACTATTTCTTGCTTCTCTAAAGCTCACTGAATCAAGTTGACTTTGCAGGCTTCCAGATAGGTACTTAGAATGGATGCACACTGTTTTTTTCTCCCACTCCTGCCTTGAAACACAAGGTCATATCTCCACTCTCTGTCCCTTGATGAGTACTCTCCAGCTGAAATCTGTTATGTAGCCATCTGTTTATTAAGTACCAACATTCTGTAAAATGCATCTGTAAAAGAATCTAATTTTTTTAGAAATAACAACTAACACTTTAGAAAAACAATTTCCATTTTCTGCACACCAGATGACAGTGGATTCCCTCCACCTTCTGCCTATCTTGACCTTACTTACTGAGCAAGCATTGATATTTTCCTTTGAACTTTCTTCAGTGAAGAGTGAATGTTCCTCTGTTTCATGTATTTTGTGTGTGCTTCAAAGTCCTTGATGATACAATTATTTTGGTAATGCACCCAAGACTTTCTAAAAGATGTTTTCTTGCTCATGTCTGTGAATGAATGCATACCGAGTATAAATAATTAAATAATCACAGTGCTAACGAAGGTCCAAATTTTGAAAACTGAAATGTCATCTTTAATGTATTGAAAAGGTTCTTCACTGATATAAGAGGGGCAAAAGAAAGAAACAAAACATTTTTTCTTTTTGATATAAAATTTCTGAGATTTAATGATTAAAATTATAGGAGCTCCTCAGTCCATTTGTTACTAGTCTGATATTTATATGTGTGTCTATAAATACATTCATGTAGAAAGAACTGATGATTACAGGGGACAAACACAAGACCATGTATTCAGCGTTTAAATTCTTCAGCAAGTTCCTTCACGCATTACTGCCTGGCGTTCTGGAGGTCTGAGTATGTTGGTTCACTGGTACTCCTCCACAGACATCTTTGTATGGAAGTAGATAGGCACTGTGCATTTTGGCTGTGGCAAAGCTGGAAGAAGAAAGATGGTGGTCTTTTAAAAGGAAGGATGGAGGGAATATAAAGTCTCAGGCATGATTCTGGTGCAGACAAGAATTTTAGCAGTAACTTACTGTAACAGCATAGATGATACCAAGGTCCCTGGAGCGTCTTGCAATTCCAAACTCAGACCCTGCTACTAATAACAGTGCTGGCAGAAAGAGGCAAGGATGGGTCTTTGTGTGATCGCCAGCAACCAGGTTTATTGACAGACAGGAACTGGATGTGAAGCCAAAAGGTGTTCAGAGAGGAAGACAAGTGAGCTGAGGGCACAGGGTTTCTGTGTGGGGTGGAGCTGAAGGGCAGGGTCCAAAAGATACAGGAGAAAATGGTGCAGAGGCAGGACTAGGGGGTAGGGTGAGCCAACAGAGCAACAGAGGTGGAAGAATGCACCAAAATGGGGCCAATGGAAGCAAGGGAGAAGAGAATATTCCAGGGTTAACCATATATGGGGAGATAGGGGCTGAATTAGGGTAATCAAACCAATGGGCCAATAGAATATCATCACCTTACATAAATCTTCATGTGTTTGCAAAGATCTGTGGGAGAGGCATCTTTCTCAACCTACCTCAGAGGATTGTGATTTCACTTAAAGCCAGTCCTCATTGGCTGGGGGATTGAAACACTAATTGTAGACTTCTGGTGTTCTACAACTTATAAGACTAGCTATAAAAAACAGATGGAGAAGAGTATTATCACGGTCTACTTGCTATCTATTATACTGTGTATTTCAATTTTTTTGACACATCATTAAGAATCAATGCAGCCTACTACAATTTGAAAATCTCAAATCATAAGCCGGGGGAGAGGTAGTAAGTAGAAAATATATTATTAACCTTATAGCCAGAGCATCTGGTTGATAGAGAGAAATAGGCATCTATTGCAAGACAGGTGTTTAAAATCAGCAGTATTGTTAACTTCAAGTCAGGGCCATAAGAATAGCCAACCATGGAAGAATTAAATGCACAAGGTGTTGCACTGTGAGCCATATTTATAGCTAATACAGCAAACTAATTGCCATGGCATGTAAATTGCAGAGAATCGCAAGACTTTCTTAAGTGTGTCAGAGTGCAGGTAAATTATCTGAATAGGCTGTTGAGCTATTCTGAGTCATTCTGGCTAAGCCTAACTGAGGGAGAGAAAAGGTGGATGCTGCAGATACTACAATTTTATGTCCCTTATTTTTCAGGATGATTGTAGCTAATCCACAATTCAGTGTCATAATGCCTTTGAATACTTCCTACAGGCAGCATGATGTAGTCATGTAAACATATATATAGTCATATAAACATATATAAAAATATGTATCATATGAATAATACAATTATTATTTTGCATTAAAGCACCATAATTTTGATACAAATTATTAAAAAGTCAACATTTTGGCAACCCATATCACTTTTCATTGATTCTAAATTGAAAGTCTCAGAAACAAAGTATGATTTTCACTTAGATTATTCACATAGTCAAGGCATGACATACTCAAAGGCACCACTTGGTGGAGGTGGTCTGTGTTTTATAGAAAAAAATGAAAAAACATATATGTGAGAACCAGGGAGAAGTAAAAATTACTTAAAAATCTATATGCACAGATTATTTTCCTATGCAAAAAAATACAGTAAAGCTCCATTGAATGCTACACAGATGGCCTTAATGTTAAGGCAAACTCTTTAATGTTAAGTTCTAAATGGAAAAGGCATCAGTAATGTGCGTACTGTTGTTTATTTAGTACAGGTCCATAGCGTTCAATACAATTCAAAGCTGTATTTGCTGCTTCTAGATTTGAATTAGTCTCTCAATCTTCCTGCAATGGAAAACTACCAGCTGTGACCATCAGTAATTCCTCTTTTTTTTGTCATAACAAAGCATGTAGTGCCATATCCAGAGATAAATTAGTCTGGTGGGTTCAGAAGTGGGAGTCAGCAAAATTAAAGAAAGAATGAATTACCTAAGAGCAGAACAACAAGGCTGAGAAAAGACTCATGCTGAGAGTGCTGTGGCATGCATAGATGTACAATATAATGAGTATAACAAAAATAATTGCTGTACTTCCAGCCAAAGAGATTCCAAAATTTCTGTTCTCAAAATATAAATGAAAATGGCATCCTAAGATTTCCAACCTTTTTTTTTTTTTTATTTTATGGTAAGTTTAAGTATCTGTTATTATTAAAATTTTCTCAAATTCTAACATTCTTTTTGTTCCATTAAGTGCAATAGATATGTACTTTGAACCCTTACAAGAAGAGAAATCCACTTATAAGTAATAAATCCACTATATTTAAGAAACATTTTTTACACATCTGTCTTTGTCACCACCTTAAATTCAATGCAACTTGAGAGATTATGTCTGTATAGACAAAAATTATCAAAAATTATTTCCATGACATAAAGATCTATAATGTCTTATAGTAACTGGGAATCTACTGTATTTTTGAACAGAAGGATCCCTATTGGCATTGAAGAAAACAAAAGATCTACAATTTTATAGACTGATAGTTGATATCTCAATGTCATTAAGGGTGTGAAAATAAGATTAAAACCTCATGAGCACTTAAGAAAACAAAAAAATATTGAAATATAAACCAGAAAATTAATGAAATCCAAGGACTACTAAATCTGTACCACCCTAGGAAAAGTTTGTGTGTCAATTAAAAAAAAAATAACCTCATTTTGTTCAGTTGTTCACAAGCAGTACATGTACCAACTAGCAATGCTTAGCTACAACAGAGACACCATCAGAGGTGCAGCTGTGTAGATATTTAAAGAGCAAAATGCATAGGCTCCAACATATCTTAGAAAAATTGAATTGGTTTGCATTGGAAATGATCCTAAGGATCACCTAGCTCCAGCTCCTTGCCCTGGAGGGAGATTAATCTTCCTTTAGAACAGGTTGCCCAGAGCCCAGTCCAACCTGGCCTTGAACACCTCCAAGGATGGGACATCCAGAACTTCTCTGGGCAACCTATTCCAATGTCTCACTACCCTCACAGTACCCTCACAGTAAAGAATTTCTTCCTTAACTAAACTGTCTACCCTTTTTCAATTTAAAGCCATTTGCCCAATGAGGATACATGTCCCTCTAATGAGAGTGCAGCAGAGGACAAGAATCACATCCCTGTACCTGCTAGTTGTGCTGCTTTTCATGCATTTTCAGCTCAGCTTGTCTTTGTGCTTGGGATTGCCTCTACTCAGTTTAATGACTTTATACTTGGTCTTGTTTAACTTCATGAAGTTTGCATAGTCCAAGCTTTTCCAGGTCCCTGTGGATGTTATCCCTTCCCTCCAGCATGTTAACTGCACCACCCTATTTGGTTTCATCATCAGATTTGCTGAGGGTACACTCAATACAACTGTCCCTGCCATTGACTCATGAGGAGCCCATCCGTCACTGGTCTCCACTTGGACGTATAGCCACCAATTGCTACTCTACAATTTCCTAAAATTCCACAGACTACCTCTGTTTTCAGTTCCACCCATCTTAAAAATATGGAAGAGTAAACAAAATCAAAATTGCACATGTTAAAGATTTAGTTTAAAACTGAGAAAGAAGCACTATGCCCATTGGTCAGTAACTGAGAGATGCTAAGAGAAAGAGATGCTTTCAGACACATACCTGTGCTACTCAGCTCATCAGTGGGATAAATCTAGTAAATCTAGGCTGGTTTAATCCAGCAGCAAAAGGTAATTCTATTTATAAGACAGAGCTGTCTTGGATACCGCATTGAGAACTGGAGTCAACATTGCTTTCTTCCTATTCATGTGTCACCTGACTTGGGAGGACTGAGCACACTAAATAATATTTATCCCAGATAGTTTTAGGTACTGAGCCAAGCACTACCCCTGTCAGCTCCTCACATAGTCAGAGGAGACCTGAATGACCTATAGCAGTGCAAATCACAATTTAGCCACTTAAGTTAAATGTCTACATTTAAATGAAATTAATGCAGGCCTGATTAACTGCATAAAAATGGTCTCTTAAGGCAAGACTTGAGGCATAAAAATGTAGGAGGAATGCTATTTAGTCCCACTGGTAAATTTTTGTCCAAGACATTCAGATGTGCTACAAACCATATGTGTGATTAATATAGAGCTGACCCAGGTGAGAAAAGAGATGGCACTTTAGCCAAAAGCTGAAAAATTACTGTGTTAATATGTGAATTAAGACTAGATTCTTATAATATTTTGTCATATGTTATATAATTGAAAACCCAGAATTGCTCATCTGACTTCAGTAAACACAGTCCCCAAAGTATTTGGCTTTCTAGATTTTCAATACAAATGTTGACAATGTTTAGTTAGTCACATAAGGTTTTTTCCCTAGTGTACAATATATGGCAACATCAGCATGGTGATAAATACAGACCTTTCTTGGCTAGTACCTTTGCCCTTCATTCCCAAATAATCTGTCAGGCAGTCTGTCTCTAAAGCTTTATGATATTCTGAAATAGATGGCATTATGGAGCTGTGGTAGCCATTCCATGGCTAAGATTGTAATGCCTTCCATTATAAGCTCAATTAGGCCCTTACATCTAATTTTAACTTCAGACTGTTCTATTAGAAATTTCTCTTGTGTGGTATGCTAAAAGAAGATAACTTATTTTTTTTTCCCCTAGAAAATTTGAGGGTAATTGGACAAGGCATTTGTGAAAATGCTGGAAAATCAGTAGTAATTTGCATTTTACATTATCCTAATGTATTTCAGAACAGCATATCCCCAAAACAGCATGTTGTAGAAAAAGCAAATGTGGTTTATTCTTCTGTCTTCACTGATGACTGAAGAGTTTAGGATTTTTACTAGACTAGACAGATCTACCAAGCTAGGGAACAATCAAAGCTTAAAATGTTCTCAGAACTTGGGCTGCTGTAAGAGCTTTTGTTTACCAGGTACTCAGCAAAAGCAGGCTGTGTCTGCATCTACCTGCTGGTAGATAGTTGGAGGAGGAGTTGGGAATAAACAGAGATATAAGATTAAGTTTTCTCTTACTAAAAAAAAAGAAGCAAACTCTCTTAAAATTAATTGACACAAATTTTCAGATATGTCTCTCTATTACCTCAGAAAAAGATTTCACTAGAACATTCTGCAGGAAATAAGAAATTTGAAAGTCAGGAAACTGTAGCATTTTAAAACAAAATTAATTAAATCTATAAAATAGAAACTCTAACATTCTTATGCAAAGTACCAACACCTCCATTTTTCCTTTTTCTTACTCTTGGTCAGGAAGCTTTCAGGTATAGCTGAAATGCCATGTATTGTCCTTGAATTCTATGTCATGATCACCTATTAAGTAATAAACCACAATGCTGCATTACTACAAAAAAAAAAAATGTTAAAATATAGGTACCATAAAGTACTGGGAAAAATATTGCAAGTTTAAGCAAAAAGAAATTATAACTTTATGTTGTTCTGTTCTTCTTTCCCTAGCTTATGAAATATTCTCTCTCAAGTTCTTAGAACACATGCATATAAAAATTACATTATTATCACAGATAATTGATATAATTTCTGATATAAATATTATGCTTTATTTTTTTCACATTTTACTTAAAGGAGGCTGAGAAACATAGAACAAGTGCCATATTTATAAGCCTGTGAGCTAGGCAACAAAATATAGCCATTAGAAGTTGAAAACTAAAATTTACCTCCAGCTTGCATTCAAATAAAAGATTATAGTGTTATACACACAATTCTTCACATTAATATTTTAGATACCTTACTGAAGGTTTTAGTGCATTGTATTTCATACAATTTTCAGTTATATTTGTATATACAATTATATAGAACATATAATTATGTCTCAGAGTAGAGATTGATTATTAACCCAGGTGTATGTAAGGCATAGAAAGAAAATTATTTTCCCTAATTTTAGCCACCTAAAATTTAGTTAGTTTCCAAAGTAGTAGTCCCAAACTCTAATTATCCCACGAAAAAAGAGAACATCTCCAGAAAGCAATTTATCCCCTTTGAAGATGCCAAGACAAACTTCAGTTTCCTCAAAATAGGGATTCTCTGTTCCAAGTGTTGTAGGACATGAGACATGAAGATTTGGTTGGCAGACACAACTACAGAGACCCCTTTGGAGCTGTTGCTGAAAGCATACCACAGAGCATATCAAAATACTTAAAAGGTCACTATACTTAATGCTTTGGGAATTGAATTCCACACCGCTGTCTTGTTTAAAAAAAATACACAACTTTCTTAGTGATTTAAATTATATAACAGTATTGCCACCCACACAGAGGCAGAAATTAAACATGGGAAGTCTAATAGATGGGTTTGTTATTCATGTGACTTTTTTTTAAAATCTGCTACCAGGAGAACAGTAAGTATAAATCTGACCATCTATGTTGCTGAAGACTTATACTGTCACAGATTCAAAAAAAGCATAATGAGTGACTTTTATGCCAAGACAGCAAGCATAGAGAGTTCTGTTTGTCCTTAACTTGTAAAAATAATTGTTTTTTAGTAAAATAATTAACCATGTTAAAAAAACCCACAAGTTTAAGTCTCATAATCTTTACATGTATGCCTAAACTTAACAATTTAGTTTTCTGAATGAGAGCTTAAAAGTTGAAGGTTAGACATACAAGAAATAAAAACAAGGTAGCTCAAATAAATTAAAGACAAGAAAGTAAAAAATGTTTCCCTCTTTTCTAGAGTATTACATTTTCTTGGAAATACATAATGATCCAACTACAGTGATGCTCCTCTTACAATGAAAATTTATTCTTAAATGACTTAGAAATTGCAGTGTATGATGAATAAATTATATATGAAGATTAAGTAAGGAAGCATTAGAGTGTCAATTGCTTTCTTTTTAGCAGAATTAATCCCATAGCTGTATTCTAACCCAAACTGGTATATTTTCTGTATCATAAGAAAGGAGCTCTTAAATGAATTTAGGATGTTATTTTTCTCATAAAGATACAAATTTTGAGGTCTAGAGATGCTCATGTAATTACAGATATTTGTAAGTTAGATGTGCTTTGGGTAAATTTTGCCAACCTACTCTTCCTCTTCATGTGCAAATGATGGCATATCAACATTTTAACATAGTTATAGCTGTCTACACTTAATAGACTACTGGAGGAATCAATATTAACCAGAGGATTTAGTCTACAAGTTTCTTGTAGCGTGAAAGAATTTTGTGTAGAGATTTGAAGTTCTATTTAAAATTATTTTTCTAATTCAATAAGTTGTCTGACTCTTGTAGCTTAGCCATTTTAACACCAAGGTAGTGATATTCCTTGTTAATCAGCTGTCAATCATATTTTCAGTTAAGGGCTTGCCTTACATACAAGTGTGAAAAACACTTAAAAAAAAGTTTCTGCATTCTTTAATGGTTTCCTAGATCAATATGACATATATTACTCATATTTCTTCAAACAATTACTGCATTATTACTGTCTCCTATTAAAGGACTAGCAAAAAGAATCCACCTCAAATCAATGTAGAATGACAGACTCACTTAATAACTGAGATCTGTAGCACACAGATGTTATTTTTTAAGCTTACAGAGAAAACTAGCCCTACCTTTCCTTTAAAATCCCCTCCTGTAAAAACATTAAAGTGACGCTGAATGTTAAAAATTGAAACTGTGATTTTTAAAAAATGGTGTATATTTGATAGACATTAAAATATTATTAAATCCTTCACTTTATGCTGTTTGGCATGAGAAGTTTAATAAGTTCAATTTCAATTTACTCAGGGTTTTGTGTCTATAGAAGAAGTGTAGAGCAGACAACTCTTCATTCAAAGAACTAATAAGCCACTAAGACATAAGCCCTGCCTCAAATGAGCTACTCTTTTTCACTTTTCTTACCATTTGAGAGGCATTAAGGAAAATTCTTTCCCTATCCAAAGGTAGTGCATTCCTTGTACACTGTCTAAATAACAAATCACTTCAAGACAAATATTAACTGAGGAACTTGTTTATTAGAAATTCTAGGTGTAGGTTATATATGGGTAAAAGGCCATGGTGAGAGTTTTGTCTCTCAGATATCCTCTGACTGCAGGAATCCTGGGCAAAGATAGAGATTCTGTTTTCTTTCTGAAGTACTGTATGGCTGAGAGTTTTGAGTGTTGATCCTTTACCGTAAATCTTCATTTTACCACAGGATGGTAGAAAGTGTTTTGTGGTCTGTGATATACAAGCTCATATAAAATAGATTTTCTGTAGACCCTGTACAGGACACTTACCTACAGTTCATAGGATCCGAACTAGATTATTTCCAGGCCTTTTCCATCCTATGACACTACTTTAACCTCCAGAGGATAGCAGGTTATACAGGTTACACATCTCATCTCAAACACCCAGAAAATACCTTTGCCTACGTTTTCAGTCCTATCACTGCAACTGCACCATGCTTCTGAAGACAATTCTAAATTCAGAGGTTTGAAGTTTTGATGAAGTGCTTGAACTAGAGCTGAATCTGAGGAAAGAATTTGACAGTGATACCGAGCAATGTGAATTCTACATTTGACAGAGGATGAGAAGGTAGCTGGAGATTAGTGCTGATTAAAGAGCATTTCTACAATCAGACACAGAACAGTGGTACTCTACATTTCATTGCTGAAGTCTGAACATGCACTTGGTTAAATAAAAAATAACATTCTCTTTTATTTCAGTGATTGTCTAAGACTAAGCTTCTGACAGGAATCTTGTCATACTGTTTAAACAGAGGGCAAACTTTCACAGCAGCACACACTTCCACTTACAGTTTTGAGAATACATAATGTCTTACAGAAATTACAAATGAAAGTTGCTTCTAGTTTGCCTTCTCTCCATACAGCTGAGTCTCATAAATTTTAATTGCGCTATATAGAGCAGAGAGTGGGTGAAAAGGAAGTGCAATGGGAAGAAAACAAAGGTGACCTGATACATGATACCTTTCTGTTGAGTCACTTCTCATAAAATACTGACTGGTACCTTAAGGAAATGAGTATGTATTATAGTCATGGGGAACAGAGGGCAAGAAAGATGTTTAACCTGTTTTTCTTTCTTTAAAGGCTATTTCTAATTTTTCATTTTATCTCCTTAATGAGATGTCTGTTGTTGCCCCAGACATACTTGCCTATTTCAGCAGGTGACAGATTGAACTGCAAACTTCAACTTTTAGAAGGGAATACTAGTTAAAGACTTTTTGTAAGAACTATAAAGAAAAAAATACACAAGTGTTCAGAAAATCCAAAATGGTCAGAAGTGAATGACCCATTCCTGAGTTTTAAAAGTTGATTTTTTTACAGCTGTTCTTAAAAATAAAATTGTATATGCTCCAGCAAAAAAGCACTACATGGATATTAAATATATGAGGATGTTAAGAAATCAGCCTATTTACAGTTTACGGGCTATGTTTCATATTCAGTGTCAGGTTACAAACATCACTTTGAACCTGGGCCTTACATGTCTTCTTCTGACTTTCAGCACAGCATTGAGCTAAATCCCACCGATGATGTTATGAGAAATTCTTGCTTTTATCACAGAACAGACAACAAGAGTCATTAACATTTGATGAGTTAAATGGGATAATGTTCAACAAAGAGATACATGAAATCCAGAATATTTTTCTTTCAAGTTTGTGTGTGAAAGATAACATTACTTGGTAACTGATTACATCGGAAAGGCTTCAGTTACTGAAAAAGTTGGTTGACAATTATAACAGAAAGGTTTTCACAAATTCTCCTCTCCAGAATAGGTGCAGTCTGTAATAAACTTCATAGTCCTTGTCCACTGTTATCCATGAGAGAGGACCTAATGAAAAGCACAGAAGCTTTTCTAACCATTGACTTATCTTTCATCCACAACAGGATGAAAAATGCAGTGATACAAGGACATGCACCCATCCTGAATGTGAGAATCTCTCCTGGATTATACAGTTCATATATAGCAGAATTGCTCCATTCAAAATACACACAAATCAGCAATGGACCACTACTGAAACTCATATGGGCATGGTGTAGAGACGGTTTGGTTCCTTTTTCTCTTTCTTTCCCCAAAGAGCAAAGTCAATAATGTGAGGGTTCTTCTGCAGCTCAGCAAAGTTATCTTCTGATGGCATGAAAGTGAGGCCATGTATTGCATGTCCAGGGGTGTATAGGTAAGGCATGTATGAGGTTGAGATAATATTGAAGGGAGGAAACAAACCTGCTTCACTGTTATCTACCACAGCTTAAAAAAAGGAAAAATTCTGTATATATTTGCAGGTTATCTGCTTGAAGCATTGAGAACTTCAGCATGAATTACCATTCATGCAATCTGCAGTGGCAGGGAACCTCAGGGTTCCAACCTCAGCAGGGGGAGCTTGGAATTGAAACTGATTAACACCAGAGATGCACTCACAGTGGGCAGAGAGGAAACATTCAAGCTAAGAGAAATTTAGGAGCATGTATTCCCCTGTGTATCTGGGGAAAATGTACTTGGAATACATAACAGCTTATTATCCTTTCAATGTGTATCCATTTCATCTGGGTTCGGTCTTACTTAAATACTAAGTTCTTTCTTTTCCATGATAACACAAGGTAAAATTTAATCCTTACAGAGAAAGTATCAAAGTTTAGAAGGGAATAGGAAAGCAATAAGATAGTGATTATTATCACTCACAATGTTTTATACCAATGAAAAAGAGCTTTCTGGATTTGTTTTTTAACCTTCTAATATTTCACAATGTTGTAACTATATTATTTTCTCATTGCCTTGCCAATATATATTTAAACTATCTTTCCATCCATTCTTTAAGAATTTAGGTAGAAAATTACCTTCACAATGAAAAAAATCTCTAGGTTTTTTGTTTTCAGGTTTTGTTTTTTTTTGGTTTTTTTTTTTAATGGTCTATGCATATTAGTACTAAATAGAGATGGTCTCCTTCCTGGCCATGCCCTAAGCAAAATAAAATTCCTATTTGTAAGTTGACATCACTGTTATTTCAATGCTTATCACTGAAATTAAATTGTAGTTGGCACTATATGATCAGATCAAAATAAGAGTGATTTGGGGAGTGTAGAAGAACAAATGATTCACAGTGAACAATTGAATAACAATTAGCCTCTTTACCATGTATAAAATGTTCATGAGTAGCTTAATACTTTCTCAACTATATTCATTCCCTGTGACTGTTCACCACATATTTTCTCTCAATTACATGGATTTTAAATGCTTCATTATAACTGTTTATTCAAAAGCAGTATTATTTTTCTTGACAAAATTTTAATTCAATTAACTGATAAATGTAAATGAAGCCATGTATATAGTTCACATACCTTAGATTAAAAATTCATAATTTACTCTCTCATATATTTGCTGTCTGAGCAGTAAACAGACTTTTAGTAAAAAGTTTTCATTAAAATGTCTGCAGGCATTGTAAGTACAACTAGAAGATATTTAATAGCTATATTCTGTTTGGTAGGGTAGTCTTCTAGAATGGGAAACTGAATCAACTGAATCAACTGAAATTTAACCTAATTCTGCCCACACATCAAAAAAAAACCCTCCTTCATACTAATATTGAAAGAAATGGGCTGGATACTAATTTCTTTCTTGAGCCAGTTTCCTCTGGAAAGTTTTTACTGTGTTGGCATGAGTTCTGATGTCTTTTTATTTTTCTTCTTTTTCTCTAACGTGCTCAGATACACACTGAGCAACCTTACTTGTCAAAAGCTATCTATAGCAGCATAGAGGTCAGTCTCACCCCTTGGCCAGGAGTCTGTGAAACAGTAGTTTAAGAGGTGTAATGTGGCATGTATTTTTACTAGTAAATGTGACAGGCCTTTGGCAGAGCTAAAGAGAAAAGAGAAGCTCTCCCACCTGTCTTTTCAAAGTGCTTTACTGCATTTTGCATATTCTTTCTCCAAAAGCTAGTTTCAGCAGGAATGATCAAAACAACATTAAAGCCCTTCCCTACAATATTTTATGATTGTGATGAGACTCTCCATAGAAGACTATTGAGATGTTACAGTGTTTACTACAGAATCTACTACTTTTCCATCCTATTATTTTTTTGCAACATGCTGAACATGCTGATCACTCATTTATCTTGCACATGGATTCATTCAAGCATAAACAAGGTTGAATTTATCCAACTGCTACAACTGTGCTTGACCATAAAGGAGAAATGGCTCATGCATAGCCCTCCTTTTTTTTAACACTGATGCCTTAGGCATAATTTTTCTTCAACAGCATCTGTAAAGAGAGCTCAAAATTTTTTTTCTTCAAATTCCAAATTCAGTGACAGATTCACTGTAAATCTAAGTATGAATATGTGCAATTAATGGACACAAGGTTCATAAAAGGGCAAGGGGCTGAGGCTTTCATTGGAAGCCATTGTACAGACAGAAGGCAGCAGCTGCTGCTACTACGTGATGTGCTGACAAGGGCTCTAACTGTTGCTCAGTTTCCTTTCTTGCAACTTTGAAGTGCTGAGACTGGGTTCCCCTTTCCTTTCATGTCTTCTATTTTATTCTTGTCACTTCAATATCTTCTCTTGAGAGACTTGAAGGCAGGTTATCACTGCAGCAGAATTCTTAACATCTTTATTTTTTTTTTTTTAATCTCACTCATACTCTCCAAATTTAGAAATGTCTGGTTTTAGACCAGCAGAAATCATGGTGATAATCATGGTTAGCCCAGAGTCCAGATCCTCAGAAAAGTTTATAGGAATGGGGAACATCCAAGGTCAAATCCAAGGGAAATCATCAGCAAGCTCAGCACAGGATCAGCAAGAAGTGTCAGACATAGCCCAGGAATTTCTGGGCATGTCTACAGTGATGGGGCAAATCTGAGGTCAAGCCAGAAAGTCAAAACTGCAATACCCTGTATTTATCCTAGTTTCACTGAAGCTTTTTTTTAATGAGCTTTATTCAAATTGTAATCACCAGCATCTATACTAATCAAGTGGGAAATCCAAACAGTTTGAACTGCTAGAAAACCTATTTTCTTTCTTATCATAAATTTAGATATACATTGTGGTAGCTACAATGAGAAAGAAAAGAGTGAACTTTCTCAAAACCATATTTTTTCATAACATATTCTTATTCACAAGGCAAATACTGCATGTCTGTTTCCCTGCTAGCAGCATGGTATTGCATTTGTTTTGGATTTGTGTTTTGTTTGATTCACAGCCATATTCTGCAGCCTTTTCCCTTAGTATCTTCAGTATTATCCTTCTGAATACCTATTCTAAAGCAAGGTCTCCCCTTCTGCTATCTCTGTAGTGATATTTGCTTTTCTTGCTGTCCCCAAAGTCATTCCTTACTGCAGTTACTGTATTTTATAAACAACAGATGTTCCTTGCCCCTTGTCCACCTTAAATGATAGCTGTCAAGATGTGACATCAGAATAGGCCACCTTGGCAGCAAACAAACATAAAATACCCCATTCCAAACTCTGGATTGTAGGTGCTTTTCAGTGCTAACTGCTCTGGCTAGAGATGTGAACATAATTCCAATTCTTCTGCCTTTTCTCTAGATTTAGAAAAACAACCTTCCCAGAATACTTAAAATTCTGGCCAAAGAATTCATTTAATAAATTATGCTCCAATTAAATGCAATCATTCATGTTGCCAGTGGGTAAGATTCACACCCATATCAATGCAAAAGAACAGTAGAAGGAAAAATCTACCCTTTTAGTTTTGAGCTAATTTTCCTTCTTTCATTCATCCTAGAATTGTTTTGACTGTGAACTGAAAAAAAGAAAAAAATTCCTCCAGCATGATAATAGCTATTTTTCATCCTTTACCAGAGAAATTGAAGAGAATTTACATGGTAATTACAGGTCAAGTTTTAAAAAGGCGTGTGAAGATAACACAACTCTTACAACTCTCACTGAGTTGTCCTTAAATTCTGTTGGATGGAAACCAGTGCTGTTTTAATTATTAATTTTTCTCAGGCTTTATTTTTATTATTTCTTTTCTTAGTGGAGATTTTAAATATAACTGTATGTTTTTTCTTTTAAAACCTATGTTCCAGTACATAGTTTACAGACACTAGCAAATTCAGGATTTCCCTAGCTAAGGGAAAAAAGCTGTGTTGTCAGAGTTTAATTCTGGACATAGCATTTTCATTGTGAAAGGGTTCAGTGGGCTGAAAATCATCAAAAATTACTGCCACTTAAGTCCTTAATTTGCATCTATTTCAAATGAATCACAAATTAGTTCAAAGAGTCCCATGACCTATGTTATGACCTGAGTTAAGTTTGGTAACCTATGTTAAGTTTGGTAAATGATTAAGAAGTATGAACCTCTGAAATTTCTTATATGTGATATGTTGGAAAGTTATGCCAGTTTAAGCCTTATACCAAAAAAAAAGAGCATAATTTGTAAAGATGCACAATTCTGAATTTCCTTTAAGGCAGACAGGAGAAAGCTGATTTTCATGAGTTTGCACACCAAGGAGCCTGAAGACAATACAGTTAGGAATCCAACTTACTACAAATTAAATGTTCTTGCCTCCTGACATAATAAGTGCACCAATTTACAGTTTCTTTAGACATTAGCAGAATGAAAGCAAGTAAAAATTATTCCAAGTAAGTTTAATGGAAAGGGCTCTAATTTACAGGACATTATTAATAATTTTTGTACTTCCCCCATACAAATTAATAATATGAAATGTCTATTAATTCACCTATTTCATCCCCTACAGTACAATAAATCTACTCGGCCCTTACGTAAGTCTACCTGAAATGAGAAAATAATAAGAAGCTGTCCTACGAAGCACCTACTTGGCTAATGATTTGAGAAAAATTTCTGAACACACAAATCTATAACAGATAAATTAAACATACAAGTCAAAAGAAATTTCCCAATAAGAAATAAAATATACATGGCTATAGAAATTCTAATATGTCTATTTTTGCTATACCATTGATAATGGAGATTGCATGCAACATTCAACCATTTCTACCCATTTCCAACTTTCTGACAACCTGTAGTCATCAGTGATTTCATTTATAGTATATTACAAAGATCTTTCTGCTTTTACAATAGTACATGCTATTATATAAAGCAAGAAATAGTCACTGTGATCAACTCTCCTCTGAAATGCAAACACTTGGAAGAGACAGCACTTTACTAGCTACTCCAGCATTGCTGAATGTAGAACAAGGTTCCAACACCAACTCAGTGTTTTTCTGCTTGTATATGCAATATTCATACCAGTACTTTCAGTTCACATGTCTTAATGGGAGCTTACATATAGCTGATGAATACTCTGATAATTGAATTTATATTTCCCCAGTCACATAGTCCTGGAATATTATTTCTTACTTTTCAGTTAATTCAGTCTGTGACCACATATTTGGACATATTAAAACACAAGTTTCTTTGCTTGTTTCAAGTTTAGATGGATCTCTATAACTTCCTAGCAACACGTTATTCTTTCCAATATTTAATATTTCCCAGTCTTCATCAGTCATGTTTTAATCCATATTGTAATAGTAATGTGAACTAGATGGCTGCAAAAATCTAAGACTATGAAGACCAGTTTTTTACATGTGTAGATAGTGACAGGACAAGGGAAAATTTTACACTAAGAGAGGAGAGATTTAGATTAGATGTCAGGAAGAAATTTTTTACTCAAGAAGGCAATGAGGTATTGGAACAGGTTGCCCAGAGAGGCTGAGGATATATCATCCCTGGAAGTGTTCAAGGCAAGGTTGGATGGGGTTCAGAGCAACCTGGTCTGGTGGAAGGCATTCCAGCCATGGCAGAGGGATTGGAAATAGATGATCTTTAAGATCTCTTGCAACCCAAACCATTCTTTGATTCTATGACTCATATCTATAAATTAGGTGGCTAGGGGTAGATCTCTATTCTCTGAGCCAAGTCTAATGCCAAGACTGTTTAAATCTATCATCCTGTACAGCAGATTGGCTATATTCACAGTCTGTCATGCTCCTCTGATCCCAAGGCATCAGCATCTTTATTATTTGGAGAAAAAATTCAGGTCACATACCTGAAGAAATGTGAGAACTGTTTTGGGCACTTGTTTGAGAAGGGCAATGGCTTAGCAAGCAGCCACAGCCAGTTTGATTGTCTCCTCTGCTTTCCAAACATACTACTAATTATTGAGCGCTGAACTTTACTAATACATTGTAAAAATAAGAAAGAAAAATCTACATTAGTTATGGCATATCATCTATGAAAATGCTTCTATTTCCTGTGTAAGTAGTCTCGTATTTTCTTTGCAAAGAACACCTATGAAAATTGTGATTGTTTATATTTTTAATTGCAACTGCATCACAGATTGGTTCAGATTGGAAGGCATCACAGTAGATTATCTGATCCAGCCTCCCTGCTCAAGCAGGGTCATCATAGAGCACATTGCACAGAAATGTGCCCACATTGCTCTTGAATATCTCCACTGAGGGAGACTCCACCACTTCTCTGAACAACCTGTTTCAGAGAACAGTCACCCACACAGTGAAAAATTTCTTCTTTGTATTTAGGTGGAACTTTCTGTGCATCAGTTTCTGCCCATTGCCTCTTGTCCTACTGCTTGGCAACACTGGGCAGAGACTGGCTCCATCCTCTGGACATCCTCCCTTCAAATACTGATAGATATTGATGACACTCTCCGTTGTCTCTTGAGGCTGAACAGGCCCAGCTCCCTCAGCCTTTCCTCGTAAGACACATGCTCCTGCTCCTCCATCATCTTTGTTGCCCTAAATCAATATGTTATTTCTAATTCCAGCCTGCAGCTACTGCTGATTAGCAAGACGATTTTAAAAACGGTGACAATGTCTTTCAATGCTAAAAATTTACTAGAAGCTTTTCAAACTGTCAGGTTTTTGCAGCAAATGAAGTGTACTGCTTAGAGAAAAGTAAATGAAGCCGAACATGATATTGATTCAGTCTACACAACAGATGGCAACATGGATGCAAATAAAGTGCTTGTCTTTTTATTATTATTAGTTAATATTTACATCACTGGAATGCCCAGAGGCCTCAGTCAGGAGCACAGACCCATTATGCTGGATACTACACAAATAAAGACCGGAACATTTTGTTCCAGTCTCATGTTTCCTCCTGCTGCACACTAAACTCATTGATGACTTATTTGTATTGCCCAGAGAGTCATTCAAGCATACAGTGGGTTGATTTCCTCCAGCTGCTCTGAAAAGGAAGGAAGGAAGGAAGGAAGGAAGGAAGGAAGGAAGGAAGGAAGGAAGGAAGGAAGGAAGGAAGGAAGGAAGGAAGGAAGGAAGGAAGGAAGGAAGGAAGGAAGGAAGGAAGGAAGGAAGGAAAGGAAGGAAGGAAAGGAAGGAAGGAAAGGAAGGAAGGAAAGGAAGGAAGGAAAGGAAGGAAGGAAAGGAAGGAAGGAAAGGAAGGAAGGAAAGGAAGGAAGGAAAGGAAGGAAGGAAAGGAAGGAAGGAAAGGAAGGAAGGAAAGGAAGGAAGGAAAGGAAGGAAGGAAAGGAAGGAAGGAAAGGAAGGAAGGAAAGGAAGGAAGGAAAGGAAGGAAGGAAAGGAAGGAAGGAAAGGAAGGAAGGAAAGGAAGGAAGGAAAGGAAGGAAGGAAAGGAAGGAAGGAAAGGAAGGAAGGAAAGGAAGGAAGGAAAGGAAGGAAGGAAAGGAAGGAAGGAAAGGAAGGAAGGAAAGGAAGGAAGGAAAGGAAGGAAGGAAAGGAAGGAAGGAAAGGAAGGAAGGAAAGGAAGGAAGGAAAGGAAGGAAGGAAAGGAAGGAAGGAAAGGAAGGAAGGAAAGGAAGGAAGGAAAGGAAGGAAGGAAAGGAAGGAAGGAAAGGAAGGAAGGAAAGGAAGGAAGGAAAGGAAGGAAGGAAAGGAAGGAAGGAAAGGAAGGAAGGAAAGGAAGGAAGGAAAGGAAGGAAGGAAAGGAAGGAAGGAAAGGAAGGAAGGAAAGGAAGGAAGGAAAGGAAGGAAGGAAAGGAAGGAAGGAAAGGAAGGAAGGAAAGGAAGGAAGGAAAGGAAGGAAGGAAAGGAAGGAAGGAAAGGAAGGAAGGAAAGGAAGGAAGGAAAGGAAGGAAGGAAAGGAAGGAAGGAAAGGAAGGAAGGAAAGGAAGGAAGGAAAGGAAGGAAGGAAAGGAAGGAAGGAAAGGAAGGAAGGAAAGGAAGGAAGGAAAGGAAGGAAGGAAAGGAAGGAAGGAAAGGAAGGAAGGAAAGGAAGGAAGGAAAGGAAGGAAGGAAAGGAAGGAAGGAAGGAAGGAAGGAAGGAAGGAAGGAAGGAAGGAAGGAAGGAAGGAAGGAAGGAAGGAAGGAAGGAAGGAAGGAAGGAAGGAAGGAAGGAAGGAAGGAAGGAAGGAAGGAAGGAAGGAAGGAAGGAAGGAAGGAAGGAAGGAAGGAAGGAAGGAAGGAAGGAAGGAAGGAAGGAAGGAAGGAAGGAAGGAAGGAAGGAAGGAAGGAAGGAAAGGAAGGAAGGAAGGAAGGAAGGAAGGAAGGAAGGAAGGAAGGAAGGAAGGAAGGAAGGAAGGAAGGAAGGAAGGAAGGAAGGAAGGAAGGAAGGAAGGAAGGAAGGAAGGAAGGAAGGAAGGAAGGAAGGAAGGAAGGAAGGAAGGAAGTTGGAATACCCTTTCTTGTTCTGGTTTCTCAGGTTAACTTCTTAGTTTCCATGTTTCCTTAACTTCTATACAATACAGAAAGTGTTTTTCTAATCCTGTCTCCTTCCCTTTGATGCATTCTCCTTGCTTCTTCTCCACTGCTTCCATGGCATGTGCTTTTACCAACACCTTACCCTGCTCCTCCAAGCCTGGCAAAACACTAGGAGCAATATAGGAGTTAAAAATGTGTGGTATTCACTGGCCAACAAATACATCTCTAAGTATTAACTAAACTAGTTCATGCAATTTTCAAATTCAAAATATTTCATGTTTTTCATTCAGAGTGTGATGTACTTTAATGATGATAGTTAATATGTTGCAGAATTGTATATTATCAGTTCTACAACCCAAATTATTATTATATATTGTCAGTTCTCCACAGAAAAGCCCCATTGGCAACAGGGTTTTTTCTGAGAACAGTTTCTATCAGGAAACAGGTGTGAGGCCTCCCCCTGCCCCATCAATCCTTGCTCGCAGCAGGTGCATAGTTCTGTCTCTCACAATTAAGTCCTAGTGGAGTTTGAAACTAGATTTCAATCAACTGCTTTCTGATCCTGTGGATGGGTCTCAGCTACATTGGCATACAACGTTTCTCTCTCCTTTTCTCCTGCTTTCTCACCTTTTAGAAAGAAAAATTGAAAGACTTTTTTTAGAAGTCTACTAAGAGCTTTGATGTTTAGGACTGATACAAGTACCCACTACTTAGCTCCCTTCAGATACAGTAGAAATTCAACTGTCTAAAAAGAAGAATAGCTTTTAGGATTCTAAAATTAAAGAACTAGAAAAATTAGGCTTTTGCATGGAAATTTTGTTGCAGAATAAATTACAAACTATTATAGCATTAGCCTGACAAAAACCTTAAATGTAAAAGAAAGCATTAGATTGCAAAATAAAAGCATTCTAAAATTCAATTAGTATCAAAGAAATATCACTATTATAATTTTAATGTCTTATAAGAAAATTATGCAAATAAAAATGCAGAAAAAAAGAAGCCATAAGAGAAGTATTGCTTAGACTTATATTAAGGATGTCTACTTCTCAAAGAAATGAAGTGTTCCTGATGACATTTAAAGGAAGAAAATCCATTATATTTGCAGTCAATCATCACTAGGATTCAGAGTTAATATCATACGCTACTTTTTATACCTCTTTAGAAAAGCCACAGATGATGATTTGTGCATACAGTGTCCCATAGCATTAATCTGATGAAATGTTGATTAGTTTTATTGTTGGTAGTATTTTTCTTTAGTAACTCTTGGGGCTAAAATAAATATATCTGTACAGTTTGCTGACTGGCAGAACTTAGTCTAAACTTATATTCACTAGAACCTGTTAAAAAGTATATTCGCACTTAGATTTTTGGAAGCTGTCTGGTAAAAGTCATTATTGCTTACTGAGGTGATCCTCTGACTCATATTTTTGTAGAGAAGAAAAAAACCTTCATACTAGTAGCACCAAAACCAAGCATAATTAAATATGCACAATCCTCATGCAAGTACTCCTATGAAAAACTGATAATACTGTCCCAAAGATGACTGTGATGCACTATTACAAGAAACAAGAAGTGCTGCAACATTCCCCCAGAGAAAACCAGGATATTCTACCTTTTGTCAGGTGTTGTTGCTTATAAAATACTTCTTGTGGGGTTATTTATTATTGTAGGTGTATTTCCTGTAAATCAAATAAAAATGCTAGGTCAAGCTCTATCTTAAAGAGTGGGGGAAATTATCTTGACTGACTAGGTCTGATAAGCAATAAATCCTGTATCTTTGGTAATAACTTTAGAAAGAACAGAAAATACCGAATGTAAAAATTTACCTGGAAGTTAAAATAATGGGAGGGGAAGATTGATCCATAATGGCAAATAATAGACCAATGTTATTTGTGAACATTTCCACCTCAGGATGTTTTGACAACAGATATTCTTTCATTATCATGAAAAACTTTTCCTATTCAGCCATTGTCATCACCCATCCTTCCTTGTATCTCCCATAGCTTATTGGCCAGTATTGATAGCCTGCCCTTTTCACAAGATGACCTCTTATCCTTCCAGAGGATCAAGCAATCATCTTATTTGCCAATGTTCCCTATATAGAGGTTTATGGCTTCAAATGAAGCATTCCCAACTTATCTGAACATTGTCTTATAGTACTGCCATCTCATTCAGCCTAAGGACCTTATTGTAACATCAAGTGGGAGACCATAAACAGATGCACATGAGCCATACATGCTCCTAAGGAACAAGATAAAAATGTGGTATTCCTTCTGGAATAAAATCTTGAATTAAATCCCACCAAGCAACTCTAGCAGTATGTAGTTACACGACTAGATATTACTGCCCAGCTCTTTGGTTTATCTTCAAATTTGATGCAAACAAATCTGGAATTTATCTCCAAGCCTCGATTTTTGTAATTAAATGGGAATGTGGTGGCCAAAAGGCCTTAGAACATGTGCTGTGAACTGCACATATTCTCTATAAGTCCCTAAAGCATTTTGGTAGCACAACAATTATCAAAGCGATTGCAGCTAGGAGCCTATTGTCTATTTCAGAGCAGTGAGCTGAACCCAGTTCAGCTGGCTTTTTTGGCAGTGGCACATGTCTAATCACAAGTTTTTGCTCCCTACCTCATGCCATCTATGGCAATGCCATAACCCCTCCCTGACAGCCTTGATGACTTTCCTTTACAGGCAATCCAATTGCACAAGGTAAAACCCAGGAATGGTGAGACTATTGTGTAAGGTCACACATTCACATTCTAGCAGTAAATCATAGGCTTCAAATGCCAATAAAGCTGGAAATAATGAATGCCACTGACAGAAGCTCTCAATATTAAAAAAGTTATGTTTAATGTTTCTTAAACGCAATGTAAGTATGGATTCAGAAAGTCACATTAGCTTATTCTTGTGATGCAGGTAATAGCAGCCTCTGCAGAAAGGAGGTCGGACCCTGTTCTTGTTTATGTCAAGGACTCAAAGCAGTATTCCTGGTTGACACTGGGGAGAAGGAAGGAAGAATTTCACCTTTAAAAGCTCAGTATTAAAGACAGGACAAAGAGCTTCTTTTCAAAGATGGTTGCTTTCAATTTGTGTGTATTGGTCTTGATTGTTACCACTGCTCTGTTTTTATATTGACACAATTCAACTGGGTGCTGATGAGGCACTTCTAATTTAGCCTAACATATTTGTGAGGAAAAGGGTTCAAATTGTATGAAAAATCAAACATTAGGCAGACTTTTGTTGCTAATATGGGTTAGAGGAATTTTCTTAGATATTTTGGCATTTATTTTTTAAAAAAAAGACAACTAAAGTTTTAATGTCTTGCCTCTGAGAGGCTAGGGATTGTTTTCTATTATGTACTTTATGAGCCACATCATTTGCTATGTGTCACATTTGTCAAGTAATACTTATTAATAAAGTTAATATAGAGTTTTTGACTAATTCATCTGAAAAATCCTTAGCACCCACGCATGATATAACCTTTTTGTAAATGTGAGTCATTTACTTAAACTAAGGAAATATTTATGGCAGTGTAAAACATTAATTAGTTATCAGTCTAAGAAAATACCAGGAGCTAATGTTCAAATTTCTTGTATTTTAACAGATGTCAAAGAGATTAAGTCAAACAATTAACCTTCATGTGACAAAAAAATATCATTGAGGAGAACACATCCTTAGTGTATCTTTTAAACAGAACAAGCATGCAAAAGCAAGCAAAACTCTAGTCAGCAAAAAGAGACAGTTATTTCTGTACAGAGATATATTTTACACTGGATGTTATTCAGGGCGCTTCTAGACTTCAGTCTATGCTTCATATTACTTGGGCAGTATGTGCTAGTGCCACAGCAAATCCGTTCCTTAGAATATAGTCCAAAATACAACAAGTTTTAAATCATGGTCA
The DNA here is from genome assembly GCF_048771995.1 of Taeniopygia guttata. Classification (NCBI taxonomy): domain Eukaryota; kingdom Metazoa; phylum Chordata; class Aves; order Passeriformes; family Estrildidae; genus Taeniopygia; species Taeniopygia guttata. The sequence continues at coordinate 51,555,143 of NC_133024.1, forward strand.
GAGTGGTCATGATAATAGTTTATTAACCCATATTAAAATCTAAAATGCAGAGACACTGCATTACCTTCCTTTTAGGTACTGGCTTGTCCTTGGTTAAATAATACCCTTGTAAAATTGCAAGGCTAAAATAAACTGTTTTCCTCTTAACTAAACACAGATAACTCTGTGATGTGAAATTACTGAAAAGATGTGATTTGGGGAAATTACAGTTCCTTGCTTAGTATGTACTGTGCATGCCCTACAGCCTTCCCTAACCAGTAGCTCCCAATTTCATTTAAATTGTAATGATTTCCTTTAAGGACAATTACATTGCCTAAGAGCAATGCATACATAATAATGCTGCTTTGGCATGGTTCAGTATAGAAAGGGAGTAATAACTGTTTATTAATATGATAATTAACTGTTAATGCTTAGCAACCTAATTATATCTGTTAAATAACTTACATTTTTAAGCCAAATTCTAACAGAAGGAATTCTATTAAAAATAATTAAAAACTATGAAAATTATAGTAAAGGGCACAGTTCCAGTTAAAATACTGGATTTTGACTTCACTTGCGTGAAATGGATTTTGGATTTCTGCATATTGTGAACAAAAGAAGTTGTAAGGGTTTCCCTGTTCTGATAGAAGATGACTGACTTAATGTCAGAATTTGGGCCTTATTTCAGACAATGCATAAATGAACTATGAACATCAAAAAATTCAAATAAATAAATAAGGCTATGTGTACTCTTTAGGGTTATTAGCAGGAGTTGAGAAAGGGAAAGACTTTTAGCAAGAGTTGCACAAGTTTCACTAACAGTGACCTTAGAAAATTGTCTTATTACTTGTTTCGTATAGTAACAAGAGCTACATTGATATTGACCAAACACTTTGACAAATACAACTCTGGTTAGGAGCAATAAAATTTCTGTGCCAGACCTCAAAAGGCGGCCTAATTAGTGATAGTCTGAAAGAGGAAAATCAAGGATGATCAAATACCTAAATGGTGTATCTTAGGACAAAAAAGGCTGTTTTCTCTTTTTTTGCCTAAAGAAGAAAAAGCTGAGAAGGAACAAGACAGTCTTCAAGTCAGAAGTTAAGTAAAATTGAGGAAGAACTGAATTGAGTAAAGTCAGTGAACTGAACAAAGAACAGGCTTTACCTGAACAAAGAAATGTTGAAGTGAAGCTTTAGAATATATTTCTAATGATATACAAAGCAAACCCAGCAAGAGGTAATTTCAAATATTCAAAATTAATTTGGAAAATTGTTGTCTGAAGTACTATCACTATACTTAAAATATCTGTGCCAATTGATTATCTTTTCCTTTATTCACTGGATCTGTAACTTGGGCAGAAAAGTCACAGTTTCACAGTTTCAGTTCTGTGGCTGTTAATTTTTATTGTGTTCTTCTCATATCCTGACCAAAAAATGTTTAAAAACATTGGAATTAAAATTTCCATTATCACTCTTCTAAAGACTTCAAAAAAAGCAAAAAAAGAAATAACTAATCTCAAGATATCTAGAATCACAGATAAGAATGAATCTAGGTATCCTTAAGACAACGTCCTATCAGGGGATTCTGTACTTTAGGCAAACCTTAATACTTGTTTAATATGTGAGTGGAAATTTTCCACCTTACTTCTTTCCTACATCGTCTTCTTTTGGCCCATAGTTCTGAAAACCACTTAGTTTATCTAACACTAAGCCATAGTCCAGAGTTTTTTATTATCTTAAACAGTTTTTTGAAATTCTATCAGTCCTTCACTTCTGGGATTTCCTACCCCCAGCCCTTTCTTCTTCTTAAATTAAATAAGAGCATAATGTGGAATAATTTTACATGATCCTTCTGATCTCCTTTCTTTCATATCTCTGAAGCTCGTTTTATAACCTATCTTCTATCAATCACGTTCATTATCACAATCTATAATTCCATTCTTTAGGATAAAGAATACAACTTGATTATGTATTCCTAATAGGTTCTTCCTTATGTGGCATTCCAACATTGAAAGTTTTAATTATCATCTAGCATTTGAATTTGATTTTGTTCCAAATTTAAGACCAAGTAGCATTTTCAGAATACAATGTCTACCAGCCAATGTCACCTGGCTGGCAGATAGACACTTATTGACTCCTTTTCCCTAGGAATTAATTGACATGATAAGGTCAACATACAAGAGGCATGTTGAAAAACTTTAGGGATGATAGGTAATACAGGGATTGATTCAAGATACCCTGAAGTGATCCAAGCATTTTATCTTAACTCCCTAGACACTAGATGGACTTTAGAGTATAGATATTATTAATGACAAAAATTAAAATATATTTTAATAATGGTCATTTGAATCACAAAGACAATGGTAGGAGAACTGACTGACACAAAGTGTACTCAGATGTCGTGTTGCCCTTACTCAAGAAAATTTCATTTGTAAGAATTGAAGGAAGCAAAAAAGGAACACTGAAATTTGTGACCTTTCATTACAACTGGAATAAATCACCTCTAAAATAAAAGGGCATAACACTAGCACTCTGCATTCTCCACACTGAGAAACCTCATTTATCTCTTAGAAGAGAAATGGGTTCTTGGCAAACTGAGATGGCTGACAGTGTTCTGACTTGTTTGAGCCAGCTATTTCAGGGTGATTCATTAAGATCTATTAACACAAAATTTAAGATCCCTGACTTTTCACTTTTTATTTCAGAATTAGAAATTCTGCTGCAGTGAGGTCAATTACACCCTGTATTATTATCAAGCCTATAAAGTAAAAAAGACTTTTATTTTCCTTTGACTCATTTATGGATGGTGCAGCAGACTATACTGAGTCCTAGAACTGTACTGCAATCAGAATTAGTAGATTGAGGAGTCAGTGGACACACACACGCAAACACACACACATATATACACATATACATGAAGTAGTTATGGTTGACATGAATCCCAGTGTTATTTGAGTGTTTACCCCCTTCAGAAAATTTGTGCTTGTACCTTTTGAAGTGTCAGTGCTGCAAAGACAGAAAGAAAGAGACACAGCTGCTTAGAGGAATGTAAAACACAAGTGCAATTATGGTTAGGACCTCTACAACCAGCAAGGTCCTCACCAATGGCAAGTTGAACATGAGTCAGCAGTGCCCTGGATCCAGGAGGGTCAGCCACGTGCTGGGGTGCATCAGGCACAGCATTGCCAGCTGGGCAAGGGAGGGGATTGCCCTGCTCTGCTCTGCACTGAGGCAGCCCCACCTCGAGTGCTGAGGGCAGTTTTGGGTGCCACATTGTAAGAAAGATAAAGCTATCAGAGAGTGTCCAAAGCAGGGAAACAAAGATGGTGAAGGACCTTGAGGGGAAGATGTATGAAGAGCAGCTGAGGTCACTTGGTCTGTTCAGCCTGGAGAAGAGGAGACTGAGGGGAGACATTGCAGTTACAACTTCGTCATGAGGGCAAGAGGAGATCTCTTTGTGGTGATCAGTGACAGGACTACATTGAATGGCCTGAAGCCATGTCAGAGGAGGTTTAGATTTGATATCAGGAAAGATTCTTTACCCAGAGGGCGGTTGGGCATTGGAAGAGGCTTCCCAGGGAAGTGATCACAGCACCAACTTGACAGAGTTCAAGACGTTTGGACAGTGCTGTCAGGCACATGGTGTGACTTTTTGGATGTCTTGTGCAGAGCTAAAAGTTGGACTCAATGATCCCTGAGAGTCTCTTTCAATTCAGAATATTCTGTGATTCTGTGAACATGATGACCTGACCCTACTGACCTCACCTCATGCCAAATACAGACAGCTTGCTTTAACCAAGTGGCTCACAGATCCTAGCTCAAGCATCTTCTCAGACTGTTCTGAAATTACTAAATACAGCCTGAGAAAGGTGATCTACAAAGCCATTTTGCAATGATAAAGGAGCTGCATAAAGCTAGTCAATAGGTAACACTTCATGCATACTTCTGTATGAAGAAGTCACTTCTCAGAGAGAAGAAGCCTCTATCAATTTAGAATCACAGGTTAGGTCCATTCCTGACAGTTTGGAGGCTTAGCTGAGTAGGCTTATATTTTTTAAAGAGTAAATGTCAGTAATGGTCTCTGACTATACATACTACACTAGTAGCTACGTGCACTTGCCCATGAAGGGATCTGTGCTGGGTTTGAAACTCACCTGGAAGAAATTCATACACATTTTAGTCTGCTTGAGTGCAAAATTTGACTTTCATGTGTAGCTGTTTGAGTATATAAAAAGGAATGCAAGACTTGTGGCAAATGAGAACAGGAGAGAAAGATCACTTGACATTCAGCTCTGAGTGTCCTCTTCTTGGGTGTGGAGGAAATCAGATTCTAGTCCTCACCAGCCTGCTTCTGATTTTCTAATCACCACACAGTGTGAAATGCATAAACAACTCAAGGCATAAGGATTTGAAAGCTGATCTCTTCTTATCAATGACCATGCACTCATCTCAGAATCCAGCTTCCTAAATGGCCTCCATTTGGCTCCAGGAATCCCACATCTTTCTGTGACTTGGTTAGGGCGCAATAGCAGGAAACATCCATGGGGATGGATGGGGCTCTTACCTCACTGGAAAATTGGAGCAGGAGAAAAGCACAGATATAAATACTAAGCAGGGAAAAAGACTGACAATAAGTTTCTCATTTCCTACCTAAATTGCAAAGTGTTTGAACTTGGAAGCTGCTTGGCTGAGTAAAGAGGAAAAGGACACCCTTCCTCTGGTCCTGCATTTCAGTGGAAGTGCCCACAGCTGCTGCTCTCCAGAGAAGGTCCATCTCTGTGTGCACTTCAGGGATGCTGAAGGTGAGCCTGGCTGTGAGGCCAGGCTTGCATGAGGTGCTTATGTCACCAGCCCAAGTCACAGTGTACCAGAGGTGAGTGCTGCTCACTTCACTCCCCAGGGCCACTTCTCCTGTGCATGTGTGCCCACAGATGACATTTTTCAACTCTAATTTAAGGCATCAAACTAGAGTAAACAAGCGATGAACTGTGTGATTTGGGGATACATATCCACATATGGTGCCAGCTTTTGTTTCATTCATTCAGAATGTTTCATTCTACCTTGTGGCCTAATGTTCTTCCAAGCAAAAATAAGAAAATAATTGATTGCATTTTCCACAGATTGCTGGTCGTGTAATTTTTTGTAACTTGTCTGTAAGGCTCCAGTGGAATGATATAAGTACAAAGAGGGTTTAAAATAAAAATCACTCAGTGGTTTGTATAATCCTCTACACACTGTTTTGTATTGTGGAAAATCTTTTCTTGTCTCTTGAAATTTTTTTCCCTAAAAATTAGTAAAGTGGAGAAATCTTGGGCTCTCATACGTCATCCTGTTTAACAGACTCTCAATAACTTTCATTTAGTGAGTGACACTGGACCTCACAAGTGACCCTAGACCATTTTCTCTCTGAGTGTCACATTATTGTTATTTATTGTATCACTAGAGCCTAGATGCAGCAATTTGTAGACTATGAAAAGCAAGGTAGCTTTGCACTGCTCAAAACAAAATAGTATCCTATTCATAAATTAATACTCAAACACAAAAAAATATATACAAGTCCTGCTGTAAAAAGAATAAAGTCATTGTTTTATTTACTATTTATTTTTTAATAATGTTTTTCTGTCTTGACAGAGTTTTCTTAGCACACATATACAGACATGATTAAAATTGTTGATGACTTAAAAAATAGAAATAAAGACATTGTGAGGGAGAAGTCTATAAGCTGACTTGAAGAGACTGGGCAATTGGTTATGGGAACACTATATGAAAGTAAAAGGAAAGATATCTGGAAACAGAGGCTAAAATTACTTAAAGGATTATGTAGCAATATTCTTGCAAGAGATAAAAAAGGAAAATATTTTCTTCCTAAGTATATTTATATATCTATAGGAACTTCAAATAAAGAACAAAAAACAATGCAGTGCCAATGTTCTTATCAATTTCAAGATAATGAAGGTTTTGAGAACAAAAAAATAGCAATATATTCCTCAAATTTAGGAAGAAGAAATATAACAACATCTCATATTATAGCACTGAAAAAGGAAAAAGCTTTCATAGAGAAAACATTTCCGGTCTCCAAGATGCAAAAAATGCAAAAATAATGTTATAAACAGAAGTATTTATGATGTGTGTCTATATTCAAAATCTTGAGATATTAACAAAATAATCTCAGCATCTCATTATTAATTTTCTACTACCATTGTTAATTAGTTCTAGAGCTCTTTTCTAAAAAATTGTGTAATAGGTAACTGTGTATGGAATAATTGTCTATACACAGCTGAGGCTGACTTTATCATCAATCAATGTCACATTTGAGCCATAAATATTTGTACAAGGTCAAAGCAACAATTAGCTTTATGCAACACTAAAAAGCTGAGGGCCACTAAACAGTTTTGAGATTTCACAGCACAGCTTTTATGGCCCCTTGGTGCTGCTTGAAATTATTTTCTTCTCATGATCCATCCATGAATAGCAGAGAAATAAGTTTGATATCTGCACTTGAATTCATCCCACTCACCAGTCTTGCTTTAAAATCAGTGGAGAAAACCAGAAACTTTTGAACCATTGTTCAACTCATTTTAAAGTGAGCATCTGAAATAGGTCAGAAGTATTGTACCTTGAAAGGTCTTATTTCTAACTCTTGATTAGAAAAGGAGCCTAAAAAGGCTAGAACATATATAGATGTCTCCACTGTAGATTTCTGACATTAAATGAGGTTAACTCTCTTAATATAATTTAAGTATTTACTTTTCTGTATAAAATCCTGGTTACATGTGTCCAGAAGTACAGGTAATGTACCAGTACTCATTCTGCTTTTTTCACCAAATCTCCCAAGATTCTGACAGAGGAGCACAAAACTTTCAAATATATGTACACTGAATTATCTTCAACATTTTGTGTCACAGTCAAAACACTATTGTCTTCAAGGTAATATGTTCTGAAGACAATTAATTATTCACATCCTCAGACAAAGTTATGATAAGAAAGAACAATTTATGTCAAATAACTTCAGACACATAAAAATTGCAGACATAAGACTGACCCAGTCACCCTAAGTTCCCTTGATAGTAACTAGAAAGAAATTGGCACCTCCAAAGAGCAATCTATCTGACCTATCCTAGATATCAATCTTAGGGTGAGAAGAATCATTCCCTTGAGGTATCTATTTCTCTTCATTGACTGTAAAGAGACAATAGGGCAGGTTAGAGAGATCTTTTTTCTTTTAAAAATGCCAAAACTAGAGCAGATAAATATTACACTAGGAGGAAAAGAGTTAATCTGCTTTGTACAGAAGGCCTGTAAGAATACATGAGCCAAGGGGCCAAATTAAGCAATGTTGAAAATAGAGCAACAGCACAGAATTTGGTGGACTTTTTAACA